>NC_053129.1:35487642-35495142 GCF_010015445.1 Perca fluviatilis
TTCATAAGTAAGTTCGTAGGATCATAAGGTTCAAAAGTAAGGAAGTCCGTAAGTAAGTAGTTTTGTAAATCACTTATTAAGTAAGTAAGTTCGTATGTAAATTCGTAAGAACGTTCCTAAGTTGGTTCTTAGGTTCGTAGGTAAGTTCAAGTCGCCCGCAGCTCCGTCTGGGTAAGTACGTTTCTAAGTAAGTAAGTTCGTAAGTAAGTTCGTGGCTAAGTTCGAAAGTAAGTTTCTAAGTACTTAAGTTCGTAAGTAAGTTTCTAAGTTAAGTTCGTAAGTACGTTTCTAAGAAATGAAGTACGTTAGGACGTTCATAAGTAAGTTCGTAGGATCATAAGGTTCACAAGTAAGGAAGTCCGTAAGTAAGTAGTTTTGTAAATAACTTAGTAAGTAAGTAAGTTCATATGTAAATTTGTAAGAATGTTCCTAAGTTGGTTCTTATGTTTGTATGTAAGTTCAAGTCGCCCGCAGCTCCGTCTGGGTAAGTAAGTTTCTAAGTAAGTAAGTTCGTAAGTAAGTTCGTAAGTAAGTTCGTAAGTAAGTTTCTAAGTACTTAAGTTCGTAAGTAAGTTTCTAAGTTAAGTTCGTAAGTACGTTTCTAAGAAATGAAGTACGTTAGGACGTTCATAAGTAAGTTCGTAGGATCATAAGGTTCACAAGTAAGGAAGTCCGTAAGTAAGTAGTTTTGTAAATAACTTATTAAGTAAGTAAGTTTGTATGTAAATTCGTAAGAACGTTCCTAAGTTGGTTCTTAGGTTCGTAGGTAAGTTCAAGTCGCCCGCAGCTCCGTCTGGGTAAGTAAGTTTCTAAGTAAGTAAGTTCGTAAGTAAGTTCGTAGCTAAGTTCGTAAGTAAGTTCGTAAGTAAGTTTCTAAGTACTTAAATTCGTAAGTAAGTTTCTAAGTTAAGTTTGTAAGTACGTTTCTAAGAAATGAAGTACGTTAGGACGTTCATAAGTAAGTTCGTAGGATCATAACGAAGTTCAAAAGTAAGTAAGTAAGTTTGTAAGTAAGTAAGTTTGTAAATAACTTATTAAGTAAGTAAGTTCGTATGTAAATTCGTCAGAACGTTCCTAAGTTGGTTCTTAGGTTCGTAGGTAAGTTCAAGTCGCCCGCAGCTCCGTCTGGGTAAATACGTTTCTAAGTAAGTAAGTTCGTAAGTAAGTTTCTAAGTACTTAAATTCGTAAGTAAGTTTCTAAGTTAAGTTCATGAGTACGTTTCTAAGGAATGAGGTCCGTTAGGACGTTCATAAGTAAGTTCGTAGGATCATAATGTTCAAAAGTAAGGAAGTCCGTAAGTAAGTAGTTTTGTAAATAACTTATTAAGTAAGTAAGTTCGTATGTAAATTTGCAAGAACGTTCCTAAGTTGGTTCTTAGGTTCGTAGGTAAGTTCAAGTCACCCGCAGCTCCGTCTGGGTAAGTAAGTTTCTAAGTAAGTAAGTTCATAAGTAAGTTCGTAAGTAAGTTTCTAAGTACTTAAGTTCGTAAGTAAGTTTCTAAGTTAAGTTCGTAAGTACGTTTCTAAGGAATGAAGTCCATTAGGACGTTCATAGGTAAGATCATAGGATCATAAGGTTCAAAAGTAAGGAAGTCTGTAAGTAAGTAGTTTTGTAAATAACTTATTAAGTAAGTAAGTTTGTATGTAAATTCGTAAGAAAGTTCCTAAGTTGGTTCTTATGTTTGTACGTAAGTTCGTAAGTAAGTTCAACTCGCTCGCAGCTCTGTCTGGTTCTGTAGCTGATGGAGAGAGAGATAACAACACATGGGAGGACCAGAGGAATAGGACCATTATAAAGCATAATAGGTTTGTTTGAGTAAGATCGTAAGTATGTTTCTAAGAAATGAAGTCCATTAGGTTGTTCATAAATAAGTTTGTAGGACCATAAGGAAGTTCAAAAGTAAGTAAGTTTGTAAGTAAGTAAGTTCGTAAGTAAGTAAGTTCGTATGTAAGTTCGTAAGTAAGTTCAAGTCGCTTGCACCTCCGTCTGGTTCTGTGGCTGACGGCCAGAGAGATAACGAGACATGGGAGAAAAAGGAAAAGACTCTGCCGTCTGCCACATAGTTTATTCGTTCATTAATAATAATAAAAAGTAAGTTTGTGAGTTCTTAAGTAAGTTCGTAAATAAGTTCATTAGTAAGTAAGTTAGTTCGTAAGAACGTTCATAAGTTGGTTCTTAGGTTAAGTTTGTAGGTTCGTAAGTAAGTTCGTAAGTAAGTATGTAGGTAAGTAAGTAAGTTTGTAAGTAAGTTTGTAGGTTTGTAAGTAAGTTCGTAAGTAAGTTTGTAAGTAAGTTCGTAGGTTTGTAAGTAAGTTCGTAAGTAAGTTTGTAAGTAAGTCCGTAGGTTTGTAAGTAAGTTCGTAAGTAAGTTTGTAAGTAAGTTCGTAGGTTTGTAAGTAAGTTCGTAAGTAAGTTTGTAAGTAAGTTCGTAGGTTTGTAAGTAAGTTCGTAATGAAGTTCCTAAGTAATAAGTAGGCTTTTTGTTGTGTTTATTGATCACATGAAAAAACGTCCCCAATGTGTAACGAACTTTTAAATAGGAAGTCTGTTAAAACACGCTGAATAAAACATGACCTCAGTCTGCAGTCATTCTGAGTTCATGAAGACATCTAAATGAAAAGCCAAGTCTCTCAGAGAGAAAACTGTAGAGAAGAATAACAGCTGGGAGAAGACAGAATGAGGACTGATAACGAAGGACGTGGAGACAGAAAGAGACAATTAAAGCGAGCAGAGATAAAAGTGTCAGAAAGAAGCAGCTCTGGGAGATAAAACAGAAAAGATGGAGGGTCAGGAATAATTGGACTGGAGTTTGAGGAGAGGGAGTTAGATTTTTAAGTACCTCGCGATAAGACATAGCCTTGCGATACAAACTCACGAACTTACGAACTTACTTACAAACTTACATACAAAGTTACTTACGAACCTATGAACTTACTTGCTTACAAACCTATGAACTTACTTACGAACTTACTTACGAACTTACGAACCTACGAACTTACAAACTTACAAACTTAAGTACGTTCATTAGTAAGTAAGTACATTAGTAAGTTTATTAGTAAGTAAGTTCATTAGTAAGTAAGTTTGTTGATAAGTAAGATTAAGGATAACAGCTGGGAGAAGACAGAATGAGGACTGATAACGAAGGACGTGGAGACAGAAAGAGACAATTAAAGCGAGCAGAGATAAAAGTGTCAGAAAGAAGCAGCTCTGGGAGATAAAACAGAAAAGATGGAGGGATGGAGGAATAATTGGACAGAGAGGGAGTCTCAGGAGGTGAAGAGGAGGTCAGAGAGAGGCAGTGGTGTAGTATAACGTATTGTTTACATCCGGTCTGGTTTTCACTGACCGTTTCCTCTATAACTGTACAGGTGTGGTGAGCAGCCAGGCCAGAGGAAACGTTTTAATGCCAAAAATAACAAAACAAACATACCGCCAAACAAACCTACGAACTTACTTACGAACTTCCAAACTTACTTAAGAACCCACAAACTTATTTACTTACAAACTTACTTACAAACTTACTTAAGAACCCAAAAACTTATTTACTTACAAACTTAATTACGAACTTACTTAAGAACCCACAAACTTATTTACTTACGAACTTACTAACGAACTTAAGAACCTACGAACTTACTTACAAACTTACTTACAAACTTACTTACTTAAGAACCTACAAACTTACTTACAAACTTACTTACGAACTTACTAACGAACTTACAAACCTACGAACTTATGAACCTACAAACTTACGAGCTTACTTACGAACTTACGAACTTACAAACTTACGAACCTACGAACTTACTTACAAACTTACTTACGAACTTACTTAAGAACCTACAAACTTACTTACAAACTTACTTACGAACTTACTAATGAACTTACGAATCTACGAACTTATGAACCTACAAACTTACGAGCTTACTTACGAACTTACGAACTTACCAACTTACGAACTTACGAACTTACAAACTTACAAACTTACGAACCTACGAACTTACTTACAAACTTACTTACGAACTTACTTAAGAACCTACAAACTTACTTACAAACTTACTTACAAACTTACTTACGAACTTACTAATGAACTTACGAATCTACGAACTTATGAACCTACAAACTTACGAGCTTACTTACGAACTTACGAACTTACGAACTTACGAACTTACGAACTTACGAACTTACAAACTTGCAAACTTACGAACCTACGAACTTACTTACAAACTTACTTACAAACTTAATTACTTAAGAATCTACAAACTTACTTACGCTCCCATGGAGCGTAAGTAAGTGGTCAGCCAGGAGGTCAGTGAGCGTCTCCTCCCGACCGGAGATCTCCACCGCAGACGCTATCACGGAGAAACGAGCTTACTTACGAACTTACTGACAAACTTACAAACTTACTTACGAACTTATGAACCTACAAACTTACTTACGAACTTACGAACCAACGAACTTACGAACTTACGAACCTATGAACCTACTAACATACTTATGAACTTACTTACGAACCTATGAACCTACTAACCTAATTACGAACTTACTTACGAACCTACAAACTTACTTATATACTTACGAACGTACAAACCTACCTATTTATTTACAAACTTACATAGAACCCACAAACTTACTAACCAACAGACAATTTTTTAGCGCTTTCTTCAATGTTTCTGTTGCTTTTTAAGGTTTTTGTTGCCTCTTTCAAAGTTTTGGACGTATTTTTGAACAATTTTGCCAGTTCATTTTAACATATTATTCACTTTTTAGTTAGCGTAAGTTAATGAGAACGTGTTGGGATGCAGAAGGACTTTGTCTCTCAGTACCTGTGATCCACAGAGAGGGTCTTCCAGCAGCGAGACCGGGGGGCCCGGGGCCTCCTGGTCCTGGTCCTGGTCAGCCAGGAGGTCGGTGAGGGTCTCCTCCCGACCGGAGATCTCCACCGCGGACGCTCCCACGGAGAAACGAGCGCCAGCTTTCTGCCGGCGCTCCTCGATCACCTTAAAGAGCCACGAGATGGCAGTCGGAGCCACGCCCAGACTCTGGGTGGAGCAGTCCCGGCCAATCATGGTGTAGGTCTTACCTGCGGGGTCATGTGACTCATCAGAAAAGTTACATTTGTGTGTGTGTGTGTGTGTGTGTGTGTGTGTGTCACTGTGTGTGTGTGTGTCTGTGTGTATGCCTATGTGTGTGTGTGTTTCTCTGTGTGTGTGTGTCTTTGTGTGTATGTTTCTCTGTGTGTGTGACTGTGTGTGTGTGTGTGTCTGAGTCTGTGTGTTTCTCTGTGTGTGTGTCTGTGTGTGTGTCTGTGTGTGTGTGTGTGTGACTGTGTGTGTCTGTGTGTGTGCGTGCGTGTGTGTGTGTCTGTGTCTCTCTGTGTGTGTGTGTGTGTGTGTGTGTGTGTGTGTATGTGTGTCTGTGTGTGTATGTGTGTGTTTCTCTCTGTGTGTGTGTTTGTGTCTGAGTCTGTGTGTTTCTCTGTGTGTGTGTCTGCGTGCGTGTCTGTGTGTGTATGTGTGTGTGTGTCTGTGTGTGTATGTGTGTGTGTGTCTGTGTGTGTATGTGTGTGTTTCTCTCTGTGTGTGTGTGTTTGTGTCTGAGTCTGTGTGTTTCTCTGTGTGTGTGTCTGCGTGCGTGTGTGTGTGTGTCTGTGTGTACTTACCAAGGTTAGCGTGTCCGAAGCAGAAGATGCAGCCATCTGCTCCGTTCACCACCGACTGGATGACCTCTGCCAGCGCCGCTGAGCAAACTTCGGCCTATCAGGGTCAGAAGGGTCAGAAGGGTCACATGTCACCGAAACAGCATCACACGGTGAACACAGGAAGAGGAGAAGATGGAGACTCTTAACCTGTCCCACCTGTGAAGCATCCTGGGAGAAAATGGCGTCGAAGGCGAAGGTCTTCTGAGCCGAGGCCCACGAGCGTCTCTGGGCCGCGAACGTACAAACTTACTTACGAACCTACAAACTTATTTACGAACTTACTTATGAACATACAAACTTATGAACCTACGAACTTACTTATGAACTTACTTACGAACAGACGAAATTACGAACCTACAAACTTACTTACGAACTTACTTACGAACTCACTAACTTACGAACCTACGAACCTACAAACTTACTTACGAACCTACGAACCTACAAACTTACTTACGAACTTACTTACAAACTTACTTACGAACATACGAACTTACGAACCTACAAACCTACGAACCTACTTACGAACCTACAGACTTACTTACGAACCTACAGACTTACTTACGAACTTACTTAGGAACATACGAACTTACGAACCTATGAACCTACAAACGTACTTACGAACCTATAAACTTACTTACAAACATACAAACTTACGAACATACGAACATACGAACTTACGAACCTACGAACCTACTTACGAACTTACTTATGAACTTATGAACTTACGAACCTATTTACGTACCTACAAACTTACTTACGAACTTAATTACAAACTTACTTACAAACATACGAACTTACCTACCTACGAACCTACTTACGAACGTACGAACTTACTTACCAACTTACGAACTTACGAACTTACGAACCTACGAATCTACTTACGAACCTATTTGAAAAACCTATATTTGGAAAGAATGCGGCCCCTGCATAAATATGCGGACTTTGGCTGATTATGGATTGAGTTATGCGATCGCATAATCACGTTTTTCTCACCTGTGAAGCATCCTGGGAGAAGATGGCGTCGAAGGCGAAGGTCTTCGGAGCCGAGGCCCACGAGCGTCTCTGGGCCGCGGCGCCGGTCTGTCCACCGGCAGAGGTCTCGCAGAGAGTCAGCTGCTTCTTCCTGCCGTCCACTTTCAGGAGGGACATGGACTCTGAGGACTCGCTGCTGTGGACCGAACAGATCCGAACCATCACTCGGACCTGGAGACAGACAGGAAGTCCAAGTCAGACAGGAGAGAGGGAGGTAGGGATGTAGGGAGGTAGGGAGGTAGGGAGGGAAGGAGGTAGGGAGGTAGGTAGGTAGTGAGGGAGGTATAGGAGGTATGGAGGTAGGGATGTAGGAAGGTAGGGAGGTAGGGAGGGAGGGAGGGAAGGAGGTAGGGAGGTAGGAAGGTAGGGAGGTAGGGAGGAGGGAGGGAAGGAGGTAGGGAGGTAGGGAGGTAGGGAGGTAGGGAGGGAGGGAGGTAGGGAGGATGGAAGGAGTAGGGAGGTAAGGGAGAGGGAGGGAAGGGAGGTAGGGAGGTGGAGTGGTAGGGAGGTAGGGAGGTAGGGAGGTAAGGAGGTGGGGGGAGTTAGTGAGGTAGGTAGGGAGGTAGTGAGGTAGGGATGTAGGGAGGTAGGGAGGTAGGGAGGTAGGGAGGGAAGGAGGTAGGGAGGTAGGTAGGTAGTGAGGGAGGTATGGAGGTAGGGATGTAGGAAGGTAGGGAGGTAGGGAGGTAGGGAGGTAGGGAGGTAAGGAGGTAGGGGGGGAGTTAGTGAGGTAGGTAGGGAGGTAGTGAGGTAGGGATGTAGGGAGGTAGGG
>NC_053129.1:35500142-35505142 GCF_010015445.1 Perca fluviatilis
CCAATCAGAAGACACAAAGGCAACCAATCAGAAGACTCAAAGGTGACCAATCAGAAGACACAAAGGCATCCAATCCAAAGATGGAGCAGGCATATGAATATGGAGCGTCTACACCAGTTCATGCAAACACAAATGTTAAATTTCAAGCCAATAGGAATACTTGGAATTGATGAGATTGATCGAGAGCAAAGATTACTGGAGTCGAAAACTGTACTGTCCACAGATGTGAAAAATCTTCTTCGGTTTCACCAAAAATACAAGAATACCCTAGAGACAGGACATTACAATGCAACAATACATAGCCAAGACGGCAGACGGACAATACATTTCATAAAAAGTGACTTTAAAAAGTTTACATTTACAAAAGTAAATAAGTAAAGTGCCTGCTGTGCATAAAACCTGCGACCTGAAAGTCTGCCTCGCCCTTCGTTCTATTCTTAGTACTGTTCCCAGTGGTATTTAGCACCTTCACAGCATTGGGGACCAAGGATTTCTTAAAGATGTTTCTATTTGCTGTTGGTACTCTGAAACGCCTCCCTGAGGGTAGGACAGAAGTGGTCAGGACTGCATCTAAAATCATCGGGGTCCCCCTTGAATCGCTCCAACAAATTTACTGGAAACTCAGCACTAAGAAGGCACGAGGCATTCTGCAGGATTCCAGTCATCCGGCACACAATCTCCCCTGTTTGCAGAGCATCCAAAGGTGCACAACACGTTTTAAGGACAGGTAATAAGGTTATTGAACGATAGCACAACAGGAAGGAGGGCTGTGGTCTGAACTTAGTCACTTATGTACAGTACAGGCCAAAAGTTTGGACACACCTTCTCATTCAATGTTTCTTTATTTTCATGACTATTTACATTGTAGATTCTCACTGAAGGCATCAAAACTATGAATGAACACATATGGAATTATGTACTTAACAAAAAAGTGTGAAATAACTGAAAACATGTCTTATATTTTAGATTCTTCAAAGTAGCCACCCTTTGCTTTTTTTGATAACTCTGCAAACCCTTGGTGTTCTCTCAATGAGCTTCATGAGGTAGTCACCTGAAATGGTTTTACCTTCACAGGTGTGCTTTGTCAGGGGTTCATTAGTGGAAGTTTTTCCCTTATTAATAAAAAGAAGCAAGGGTGGCTACTTTGAAGAATCTAAAATATAAGACATGTTTTCAGTTATTTCACACTTTTTTGTTAAGTACATAATTCCATATGTGTTCATTCATAGTTTTGATGCCTTCAGTGAGAATCTACAATGGAAATAGTCATGAAAATAAAGAAACACATTGAATGAGAAGGTGTATATTGTATATTATATTGTGTTTGGATATTTTATAATGTTTTTAAATGCTATTATGTTTTTAAAATGGTTGTTATTGACTGGTGCTGAGAGAGTGCTAAGGCACATTGTATTTCATTGCTGTGGTACTTCGTACTAATACGCATATGACAATAAACTTGAACTGAACTGAAATTCGCTATGTAATGGATGGGAGGGGTCACTAATTATTTTTCTCAGCTTTGCTTACGAATATGTATTGTCGGCTAAAAAATGAAAACCGGCAGCTGATTGGACGAATGTGTCACCTGGGTCTGGCTGCTCCCGGATTTTACAACCAGGCATAATGGCGGCTTGTTGAGAATAAGATTTCATATTGTACTAAAATAGTTCACCGAAATGTGTTTCTGAAAACATTTTAAGCGAGAAATAGGCCGTGCAGTTCATTTCAGATCAACAAAGGTCAGTTTAAAAGATTTTCATCAGATTTTTAGGGACTCTAGTCACGCTCATCCTGCTCGTCATTTCCGGGTTATCTCTCCACCAATCAGATGGGTCATTGAGTCCGACTGCCCGCCCTACGACGCAGCAAGTCAGGTCGGCTAAAATGAAAGCCGACGGCTCCTCGGACGGACGACGGCACAGGACACACCGAACAGACGAGTCACCGACCTCGCCAGACTGTCAGACGGCCGATTATCAGGTTAGTGTGTCAGGGCCTTAAAGGGATACTCCACCGTTTGTTGAAATAGGGCTTATCACGGTCTCCCCTGGCTGTAGATAGGTGAAATAGGGCTTATCACTGTCTCCTC
Source organism: Perca fluviatilis (assembly GCF_010015445.1). Taxonomy (NCBI): domain Eukaryota; kingdom Metazoa; phylum Chordata; class Actinopteri; order Perciformes; family Percidae; genus Perca; species Perca fluviatilis. Next base: position 35,502,235 of record NC_053129.1, read on the forward strand.
TAGCTGTAGATAGGTGAAATAGGTCTTATCACGGTCTACCCTGGCTGTAGATAGGTGAAATAGGTCTTATCACGGTCTCCTCTAGCTGTAGATAGGTGAAATAGGTCTTATCACGGTCTCCTCTAGCTGTAGATAGGTGAAATAGGTCTTATCACGGTCTACTCTAGCTGTAGATATGTGAAATAGGTCTTATCATGGTCTCCTCTAGCTGTAGATAGGTGAAATAGGGGCTTATCACGGTCTCCTCTAGCTGTAGATAGGTGAAATAGGGCTTATCACTGTCTCCTCTAGCTGTAGATATGTGAAATAGGTCTTATCACGGTCTCCTCTAGCTGTAGATAGGTGAAATAGGTCTTATCACGGTTCCTAGCTGTAGATAGGTGAAATAGGGCTTATCACTGTCTCACTCTAGCTGTAGATAGGTGAAATAGGGCTTATCACTGTCTCCTCTAGCTGTAGATAGGTGAAATAGGGCTTATCACGGTCTCCTCTAGCTGTAGATAGGTGAAATAGGGCTTATCACGGTCTCCTCTAGCTGTAGATATGTGAAATAGGGCTTATCCGCGGTCTCCTAGCTGTATGGTGAAATGGGGCTTATCACTGTCTCCTCTAGCTGTAGATAGGTGAAATAGGTCTTATCACGGTCTACTCTAGCTGTAGATATGTGAAATAGGTCTTATCATGGTCTCCTCTAGCTGTAGATAGGTGAAATAGGGCTTATCACGGTCTCCTCTAGCTGTAGATATGTGAAATAGGGCTTATCACGGTCTCCCCTAGCTGTAGATAGGTGAAATAGGGCTTATCACTGTCTCCTCTAGCTGTAGATAGGTGAAATAGGGCTTATCACTGTCTCCTCTAGCTGTAGATAGGTGAAATAGGGCTTATCACGGTCTCCTCTAGCTGTAGATAGGTGAAATAGGGCTTATCACGGTCTCCTCTAGCTGTAGATATGTGAAATAGGGCTTATCACGGTCTCCCCTAGCTGTAGATAGGTGAAATAGGGCTTATCACTGTCTCCTCTAGCTGTAGATAGGTGAAATAGGGCTTATCACTGTCTCCTCTAGCTGTAGATAGGTGAAATAGGGCTTATCACGGTCTCCTCTAGCTGTAGATAGGTGAAATAGGGCTTATCACGGTCTCCTCTAGCTGTAGATAGGTGAAATAGGGCTTATCACGGTCTACCCTGGCTGTAGATAGGTGAAATAGGGCTTATCACGGTCTCCTCTAGCTGTAGATAGGTGAAATAGGGCTTATCACGGTCTACCCTGGCTGTAGATAGGTGAAATAGGTCTTATCACGGTCTCCTCTAGCTGTAGATAGGTGAAATAGGGCTTATCACGGTCTACCCTGGCTGTAGATAGGTGGGCCAATGCAGTTTTTGTCTCAGTGCAAGTAATTAGGTTGTTTTTTTGTCGTTTCTTGGCTCACTTTTACTCACAACATGCTAACTGGCAACATAGGATTCCATTCACTACGCTAAGCTAACTAGCGGCGGCGCTGCCAGTGTTGCACCGGACTAAAACAATGCATGCACAAAAAATGCGTTGGCCCACCTATCTACAGCTAGAGGAGACCCCACCTATCTACAGCTAGGGGAGACCTCACCTATCTACAGCTAGAGGAGACCCACCTATCTACAGCTAGGGGAGACCCCACCTATCTACAGCTAGGGGAGACCTCACCTATCTACAGCTAGAGGAGACCCACCTATCTACAGCTAGGGGAGACCTCACCTATCTACAGCTAGAGGAGACCCCACCTATCTACAGCTAGAGGAGACCCCACCTATCTACAGCTAGAGGAGACCCCACCTATCTACAGCTAGAGGAGACCCCACCTATCTACAGCTAGAGGAGACCTCACCTATCTACAGCTAGGGAGACCCCACCTATCTACAGCTAGAGGGAGACCTCACCCTATCTACAGCTAGAGGAGGCCCCACCTATCTACAGCTAGGGGAGACCCCACCTATCTACAGCTAGAGGAGACCTCACCTATCTACAGCTAGAGGGAGACCCCACCTATCTACAGCTAGAGGAGAGCCTCACCTATCTACAGCTAGAGGAGACCCACCTATCTACAGCTAGAGGACACCGTGATAAGACCTATTTCACCTATCTACAGCTAGAGGGACCGTGATAAAGCCCTATTTCACCTATCTACAGCTAGAGGAGACCGTGATAAGCCCTATTTCACCTATCTACAGCTAGAGGAGACTGTGATAAGCCCTATTTCACCTATCTACAGCTAGAGGAGACAGTGATAAGACCTATTTCACCTATCTACAGCTAGAGGAGACCCCACCTATCTACAGCTAGAGGACACCGTGATAAGACCTATTTCACCTATCTACAGCTAGAGGAGACCGTGATAAGACCTATTTCACCTATCTACAGCTAGAGGAGACCGTGATAAGACCTATTTCACCTATCTACAGCTAGAGGAGACCGTGATAAGCCCTATTTCACCTATCTACAGCTAGAGGAGACCGTGATAAGCCCTATTTCACCTATCTACAGCTAGAGGAGACCGTGATAAGCCCTATTTCACCTATCTACAGCTAGAGGAGACTGTGATAAGCCCTATTTCACCTATCTACAGCTAGAGGAGACCGTGATAAGCCCTATTTCACCTATCTACAGCTAGAGGAGACCGTGATAAGCCCTATTTCACCTATCTACAGCTAGAGGAGACTGTGATAAGCCCTATTTCACCTATCTACAGCTAGAGGAGACAGTGATAAGACCTATTTCACCTATCTACAGCTAGAGGAGACCATGATAAGCCCTATTTCACCTATCTACAGCTAGAGGAGACCGTGATAAGACCTATTCCACCTATCTACAGCTAGAGGAGACTGTGATAAGACCTATTTCACCTATCTACAGCTAGAGGAGACCGTGATAAG
>NC_053129.1:35510142-35597642 GCF_010015445.1 Perca fluviatilis
GTGGCCTTTTCTCACGTTTTTCACCCCCCGATATGGTTTTAATTGATGCTGAACTAACGACTTATCGGGGAGTTTTTCAGAGTGTCTCAGTCTCGTCTCCCAGCTCTCCTTCCTCTCTGTTGTCAGAGCGTCTCTCTGAGTTTCAGTTTTAATTATCGAGGCATTGGCCGCTGTTCATGCTACACTGAGCACAGAGGACGAAGAGCCTTAACTCATCCTGCAGACACAGAGGACAGGATCTCTGAGTCAGACAGAAAATATTACAATTATTAAAGTCTCTACTGCTGTCTCTCTACTGTTGTCTCTCTACATACTACTCTCTACTGCTGTCTCTCTACGTACTACTCTCTACTGCTGTCTCTCTACATACTACTCTCTACTGTTGTCTCTCTACATACTACTCTCTACTGCTGTCTCTCGTACTACTCTCTACTGTTGTCTCTCTACATACTACTCTCTACTGCTGTCTCTCTACATACTACTCTCTACTGTTGTCTCTCTACATACTACTCTCTACTGTTGTCTCTCTACATACTACTCTCTACTGATGTCTCTCTACATACTACTCTCTACATACTACTCTCTACTGTTGTCTCTCTACATACTACTCTCTACTGCTGTCTCTACATACTACTCTCTACTGTTGTCTCTCTACATACTACTCTCTACTGCTGTCTCTCTACATACTACTCTCTACTGCTGTCTCTCTACGTACTACTCTCTACTGCTGTCTCTCTACATACTACTCTCTACTGTTGTCTTAATACTACGTCATCTTACAGCACCTCGTGGAGCTGGTTCTATGTCCGGTGTGTTCCTTTCAGACGCTAAAGAGGGATTTGTGCATTGGTATCTGACGCTGAGAGACACTGATGAATTGTCAGTATTTTAAGAGTTAGGAGAGAGAGTGGTTTATCAATCACGTGCTTCTCTGTTGTGTTTTGGTGCACAGGTGGAGTATTTATTCAGCTGCACTCTGAGCTTCTTCTTAAAATAAAAGTGAATGTCTCTCTCTTTAGTCAAAATGTAACCGAGTATTCAATCATTAAATCCATTACAATATGAGACAATGCATGGCACTCTCAAGGATCGAGAGAAAGGGGAAGCAATAGATATAGGTCTATAGTTTGCCAATCCTGTGTGATCGAGGGTGTTTTTCAGAAGAGGTTTTATCAATAAAGCCATTTTAAATGACTACGGGTACATAACCCGTTAATAGTATAATACGGACTAATATATCTAGTAATGAAGTGTTAACCACAGGTAATGCTTCTTTGAGTAGCCACAAGTTGGATGGAAGTCTTAAGAGACAGGTAGATGGCTTAGCTGGAAGCATTACCTTTACCATTAGTTGTTGAAGGTCTATAGGATAAAAGCAGTCTAAGTATATGTCAGGTCTAGTCGTTCTTTATACAGTCCCAGCATTGAAAAGGTGAAACCGCTGGGAAAGTTGAGGCAAAGGTGATGAATTTTGGCCCTTAATTGCTAAGTAATTTTATCATTAAAGAAGCTCATGAAGCCGTCACTACCAGAGCTAGAGGAATAGAAGCGCCCAAGTAGGCTTTCCTGACTCTTTGCTCGCCTGGCTACAGTGCTGAAAGAAAACTCCCTCGGTTGTTCTTTGTTTTTCTTATTAATGATGAGTAATGGTCTGATCTGGCATGTCTGAGGGCCTTCCTATACCCTACGTTTTCAGACTGCCTGCCGCCAGTCCATCGAGACCCTCTTCCAGTTTGGTGGAGCGCCATTTACTTTCAAGTTTTAAATTGAGTTTTGCTTTAATTCTGAGTTTGGGAGTTATACCAAGGGTGATAGTTTCCTTTGCTTCATCTTCTTCTTTTTGAGTGGAGCAACAGAATCTAAAGTAGGGGACTTACAGGGGATGTATTTTTGCACCTCCATTGCTATAGAAACAAAGCTGCCAAGCTTCTTCTTCTTCTTCAACCGCCAGATACAGACTGACGAGGAGCTGTCGGCCTTCATTTGGACGACCAGGCCCCGTTCAGTTGGAAACAGGGCGACGGGGACTCAACCGGAAATGGCGAGAGGAATGAGCGTGACCAGAGTCTCTCAAAATCTGATGAAAATCTTTTAAACTGACCTTTGTTGATCTGAAATGAAGACAGATTCAGCAACTGACGATATTTCTCTCTCTTCAAATGTTTTTAGAAACACTATTTTAGTAAAATATGAGATCGGATTCTGGAACAGGGACGCACCCACGATGAACGCATTCGTCCAATCAGCTGCCTGATCTAATTTTTTGGCGACAACACAGATTAAGCCGCCTGCTGTTATGGAGACGTTAATGGGTCTCGTCTCTTCGGTGTGTTCTAGGGAACTATATAATAGTGCCATGTCAGTTATATAGTGTGGCTCCTGATTGAGAGCTCTTGGCCTCGTTCAGCACCACCGCTGTCCATCAGCTGTTGCTGTCCGTGGTGCTGAAACATTTTCAACTTGACTGGCAGTTTTCTTTGTTCATCAACACCGAACTTGTCAAAACATGTTTCTTTTCTTTGTGTTTTATTTGACTTATAGGCTTACTTGGCTCAACAAAGGGACACATTATAACATATGCATTCATCAGATATTTTAATTTTAAAACGACTTGGTAGCAGAGGGCTATGATGAAGCTCCATACTGTACTGAGTCTAGCTAACTCCCCATCGTAGCTATAAAATACTTTTCTGTTGGAATTCTCTGCCACAAAGCTGCCCAGTGAACAAACTTCTGAAAAAGTTGTGCTTTTAATGTCGGCTGTTTTAACGAAACTTTGTTCTTTGTGAATAAAAAACTAATGAAAATATGAATAAGTTGTAAAACTTTATTGATCATGGACACTTTGACTAAAAAACACCAAAATTGATTGAAATAAATTATAAACAATTAAAAAACTCTCAGGGAGAATTGAATAATCAATATTTAGATCAATTTCCCGTTGGATGTCTCTGCTTTCCATGACGATGCCACTGAACAGCTGACAGCGTCAATATCGGTGTCGGCTGGTGTGAGTCGCCGCAGCAATTTGGGAAGAGAAGAAAAAATAAATATCATTAAAACTTATAAATTGCTTAGATTAGATTAAACTTTGTCATTACACAAGTAAGGACAACCAGTACAACAAAATGCAGTTTTACATCTAACCAGTAGTGCAATCATTAAAAGTGCCTTTCCTTTATAAGTGCTTAAAAAATATAAAACACAGAATGCAGTATGATCATGTTAGTCCATTATTAAAGTGCATTAGCACATAAAGTGCATGGAATTCTGAGAAAACAGTGTCTGAGTGACAATGTGTTTTACTGTTTACTGCGCTTGAAGGTGCAAGATAGGCCCTTAAAGTCTCTGAACATTTTGGGTCACACCTTTCTGCCTGGGTTATTATATAAAATAAATATTATTATATTATTAATGAGCAGAGCTGATCTGGAAAGATTTCAGCTGTTTTAAAGCTTTTCAGTTTTTTTTAGGCTTTTAAAAAGTTTTTTCGTCTTACGTTTTCAACATTTTTGACGCTTTTGTTGAAGTTTTTAGAGATTTTCTTTGCTGTTTTGTCACTTTTTCAACAACATTTCTGTTGAGATGTTTTTAGTTTTTTTGTCACATTGTTCATGTTTTTGACGGTTTCTTCAAACGGTTTTGTTGCCTTTTGTCGACATTTTTTTGTCAGGTTTTATTCCGGCATTTCCAGACGGAGTGTTCTTTAATCTATTAACTTTTAAATTTCCCTATCCTGCCGATAATCGCCCGATTATTATTATAAATAAATATACTTTCTGAGTTTGTGTTTTGAGACAATAAAGTCAAACTAACGTGTCTCTTGAGTTCTGATTTGTGTGGATACTTTGAGATGTTTTAAACGATGAATAAGTTCAATTTAAGGAAAATAAAATTCTATAATTCTTATTCTTCTGATATTAGATAAAGTTTCACCTTCAGTGTTTCTGGTTCTGGAGAACGCTGAGCTCTGCACCGTGTTCTGCAACACACAAGTTTTAACTCTGTTAGAACGCTGTTTTCTGATTGGATGAACGTCGACCAATCAGAACAAAGTAAATATCAAACTGAGACAGAATGTTCTGATGATTAAAACTTACTTTAACAGTGTCATCTTATAGTTTAACTAAAAAATAAAAATTAAATAATGAATATTAATAATTGAACCTGCATGAGCATGGCCACTGTCATCGGCCCCACCCCTCCTGGAACAGGTGTGATGAATCCTGCTCTCTGATTGGCTGGCGTAGTGGACGTCTCCGACGACCCATTTACCGCTTGCCTTCGTCTTCGTCTGTCAGAAAGGACGACTCAGAGGTCAAAGGTCACACACACAGACACACACACACACACACACACAACGCAGACACACAAACACACACAGACACACACAGACACACACACACACAAACAGCGGATGTAAATTCGGTACCTGGTACTTGGTTGATTCCACAATCAAGACCACGGCTCCCTCCCTTCAGCCAATCACCTCTCACCATCTCTCGCTCGGCCCGCTCCCACCACCAGGATATCAGCCCGCCCACCTGGAAACACAGGATACACATCATTATTTAGACAGGAACGCATCATCACACAGACAGGTAACCTTGTAACGGTGTGCCGAGCTTTGAGTTTAGTTTCTGTGGTTTGTTGGCTGTGTCCCAGGTGATAGCCAATCAGGAGACGTGTCTGTAACCTCGTGGTAATGAAAAGGCCGAGCTTGGTTCAGTTAAAATAGAACGGACAGGGGACCTGTAGGGGAGAGTGATGTCACCTGTTGGGAGGAGTGATGTCACCTGTCGATTAGGAGTGATGTCACTTGTAGGGGAGAGTTACGTCACCTGAAGGGGAGAGTGATGTCACCTGTAAGGGAGAGTGATGTCACCTGTAGCGGAGAATTATGTCACCTGTAGGGAGAGTTATGTCACCTGTAGGGAGAGTTAGTGATGTCACCTGTAACGGGAGAGTTATGTCACCTGTAGGAAGAGGTGATGTTACCTGTATGGGATAGTGATGTCACCTGAGGGGAGGTGTGATGTCACCTGTAGGGGAGTTATGTCACCTGTTGGGGAGGTTATGTCACCTGTTGGGGAGAGGCGATGTCACCTGTAGGGGAGAATTATGTCACCTGTAGAGGGAGAGTTATGTCACCTGTTAGGAGAGTTATGTCACCTGTAGGGGAGAGTTATGTCACCTGTCAGGGAGGAGTGTTATGTCACCTGTAGGGGAGAGTTATGTCACCTGTCAGGGAGAGTTATGGGGGAACTTTAGGGGAGAGGTTGGTGCGCTGCCTTGAGGGTTATGTTGCCTGGAGGAGGAGGGGAGTGATGTTACCTGTATGGGATAGTGATGTCACCTGACGGGGAGTGTGATGTCACCTGTAGGGGAGAGTTATGTCACCTGTCAGGGAGAGTTATGTCACCTGTAGAGAGTTATGTACCTGTCGGAGAGTTATGTCACCTGTAGGAAGAGAGAGTGATGTTACCTGTATGGGATAGTGATGTCACCTGACGGGGAGTGTGATGTCACCTGTAGGGGAGAGTTATGTCACCTGTTGGGGAGAGTTATGTCACCTGTTGGGGGAGAGCGATGTCACCTGTAGGGGAGAATTATGTCACCTGTAGGGGAGAGTGATGTCACCTGTAGGGGAGAGTTATGTCACTTGTTAGGGAGAGTTATGTCACCTGTAGGGGGAGAGTTATGTCACCTGTCAGGGAGAGTTATGTCACCTGTAGGGGAATGATGTCACCTGTAGGAGAGAATTATGTCACCTGTAGGGATGATGTCACCTGTAGGGGAGAGTTATGTCACTTGTTAGGGAGAGTTATGTCACCTGTAGGGCAAGTCGCTGGGTCTGTGAGTGACAGGTGGTCACGGTATGCGTGGTTCCACAGCAGCAGGTCATGCATCGGGCGCCCGGACGATCTTATCACGCGCCAATCACCACGGCATGTTTCCCGCCACAGACACTACTCAGGAACAGGAAGTCACAACGGGAGCTTTAGATCTGGATTATTTCAATACTTTGAAAGTGAATGTCAAGGAAATAGTGACACTTGGACCCAAATGCTGAGTTGAAGGACTTATGACTGACAGACAGACTGACAGACAGACAGAAACACACACACACACACACACACACACAGACAGACAGACACACAGACACATGCACGAGGCACACACACACACACACACACACACACACACACACACACACACAGACAGATAGACAGACACAACACACACACACACACACACACACACACACACACACAGACACACAGACACAAGGAAATGATCCACAAGGCATTAAGGCTAGCAATGAAGACAAGAGAGCAAGACAAACAACGATCAGACACCAGACAGATAGAATATGAGCACTTTAATACATGACTGCATGAACTTAATGACCACTTTTTAAGGAAGAGTTTTAGCTCTGGATTACTTTGCTACTTTGAAAGTCAAAATATTTTAAGCAAAATAAATATTAAAAATATTATTAAATATTTGACATAGAAAAGAATATTTCAGGAAACAAGTCAAAATATTTGGAGAACAAAGTTAGATAATGAAGACGAGTTTTAAAAAAAGTTCTGAAGGCTTATTTTGTATGAAAATATGAATATTTTTAGAATAAAACAGTCAAATGTACACTAGACACCTTTGATATTTAAGAAGAGATTTCTCCACAGTCACACTAGTAATTATACCACACACACACACACACACACACACACACACACACACACACACACACACACACACACACACACACACACACACACAGAGTTTTGACCTGTCTGTCTGATGAGCTCCATGCAGCCGTAGGGGTGCAGGGGAGAGCAGCTCGGTCAGGTCTCCTCGAGACAACTTCCCTGCATTTTATACAGCTCAGACTAAACACACACACACACACACACACACACACACACACAGGACAAAAAGACAAAGAAACATAACAGAATAAACTCAAACTCCACTGACTAACTTCCCCTAGCTCGTTAGTTCCAGCATCATTCTGACCTATAGTTAGGTCTGTATTGGTGGGAGGCCTCTAGTGGTCGTAGTAGTTCTGACCTATATTTAGGTTAGTAGTGGTGGAGCCCTCTAGTGGTCGTAGTAGTTCTGACCTATATTTAGGTCTGTATTGGTGGAGCCCTCTAGTGGTCATAGTAGTTCTGACCTATATTTAGGTCTGTAGTGGTGGAGCCCCTCTAGTGGTCGTAGTAGTTCTGACCTATATTTAGGTCTGTAGTGGTGGAGCCCTCTAGGGTCGTAAGTAGTTCTGACCCATATTTAGGTCTGTAGTGGTGGAGCCCTCTTAGTGGTCGTAGTAGTTCTGACCTATATTTAGGTCTGTAGTGGTGGAGCCCCTCTAGTGGCGTGGTAGTTCTGACCTATATTTAGGTCTGTAGTGGTGGAGCCCTCTAGTGGTCGTAGTAGTTCTGACCTATATTTAGGTCTGTAGTGGTGGAGCCCTCTAGTGGCCGTAGTAGTTTTGACCTATATTTAGGTTAGTAGTGGTGGAGCCCTCCAGTGGTTGTAGTAGTTCTGACCTATATTTAGGTCTGTAGTGGTGGAGCCCTCTAGTGGTCGTAGTAGTTCTGACCTATATTTAGGTCTATAGTGCCCTCTAGTGGCCGTAGTAGTTCAAGTCAAGTGGGTTTTATTATCATTTCAACCATATACACTGTATATAGTGGTGTTACACATTTAAAATATATAAAAACAACATTTTATAAAAACGACATTTGAGACATTTAGTGCACACACATTATAGACTTTACATAAAGTGCAATTACTACTTAAAATAGACCATTTTAGACAGACGAGGGACAGGACAGACAACAGAAGACAGGGCAGAAGTAGACTTGGATGTACAAATCCGATTCCAAAAAAGTTGGGACACTGTACAATTGTGAATAAAAACAGAATGCAATGATGTGGAAGTGTCAAATTTCAATATTATATTCAGAATACAACATAGATGACATATCAAATGTTTAAACTGAGAAAATGTATCACTTTTAAGGGGGAAAATAAGTTGATTTTAAATTTCATGGCATCAACACATCTCAAAAAAGTTGGGACAAGGCCATGTTTACCACTGTGTGGCATCCCCTCTTCTTTTTATAACAGACTGCAAACGTCCGGGGACTGAGGAGACAAGTCAAGTCAAGGAGTCTTTATTATCCCCGAGGGGCAATTCGTTTTGCAGCAAATAAAGTACAACATAAACAACACATAAGCCATACAGACAACAGACACTATCAATGGAGGACACAAGTAAATACATACTACACAGAAGTCTACATCTCACCTTGAATTATTAACAAAACCTATAGCAGCAGGAACAAAAGAGTTTTGGTAACTGTTTGTCCTGCATTTAGGCAGACAGAATCTGCGGCCAGACGGCAACAACATGAAGTAGCTGTTCAAGGGGTGGCTTATATCAGCCAGGACTGACTGGGCCTTCTTCCTTGCTCAGGTTTATGAATAGGAATGTTGTCCCATTCTTGTCTAATACAGGCTTCTAGTTGCTCAACTGTCTTAGGTCTTCTTTGTCGCACCTTCCTCTTTATGATGCGCCAAATGTTTTCTATGGGTGAAAGATCTGGACTGAAGGCTGGCCATTTCAGTACCCGGATCCTTCTTCTATGCAGCCATGACATTGTGATTGATGCAGTATGTGGTCTGGCATTGTCATGTTGGAAAATGCAAGGTCTTCCCTGAAAGAGATGACGTCTGGATGGGAGCATATGTTGTTCTAGAACTTGGATGTAACTGTCAGCATTGATGGTGCCTTTCCAGATGTGTAGGCTGCCCATGCCACACGCACTCATGCAACCCCATACCATCAGAGATGCAGGCTTCTGAACTGAGCGCTGATAACAACTTGGGTTGTCCTTGTCCTCTTTAGTCCGGATGACATGGCGTCCCAGTTTTCCAAAATGAACTTCAAATTTTGATTCGTCTGACCACAGAACACTTTTCCACTTTGCCACAGTCCATTTTAAATGATCCTTGGCCCAGAGAAAACGCCTGCGCTTCTGGATCCTGTTTAGATACGCCTTCTTTTTTGACCTATAGAGTTTTAGCCAGAAACGGTGAATGGCACGGTGCATTGTGTTCACCAACAATGTTTTCTGGAAGTATTCCTGATGTATGTATGTGATGCAGTGCCGTCTGAGGGCCGAGAGATCCAGTATGGTTTTCCGGACTTGACCCTTACGCACAGAGATTGTTCCAGATTCTCTGAATCTATGGATGATATTATGCGCTGTAGATGATGATAACTTCAAACTCTTTGCAATTTTTCTCTGAGAAACTCCTTTCTGATATTGCTCCACTATTTTTCGCTGCAGCATTGGGGGAATTGGTGATCCTCTGCCCATCTCTGCCCATCTAGACACTGCCACTCTGAGAGGCTCTTTTTATACCCAATCATGTTGCCAATTGACATAATGAGTTGCAAATTGGTCCTCCAGCTGTTCCTTATCTGTACATTTAACTTTTCCGGCCTCTTATTGCTACCTGTCCCAACTTTTTTGGAATGTGTAGCTCTCATGACATCCAAAATGAGCCAATATTTGGCATGACATTACAAAATGTCTCACTTTCAACATTCAATATGTTATCTATATTCTATTGTGAATTAAATATAAGTTTATGAGATTTGTAAATTATTCCATTCCTTTTTTACTCACAATTTGTACAGTGTCCCAACTTTTTGGAATCGGGTTTGTAGAATATATAGAATTTAGCAGCATAAAAAAAGGTGCAGGAGTGCATTTCAGTTCATTCAAGTTTTGCGTCAGGTGGTAACCTTCAGGAAGTGACGTGAAGGGAAGTATGGAGGAAATATTTATTCATAATTCAAATTGAAAGTCCAAAGAGAAATTGAAAGTCTAAAGAGAAAATGATCGTTTGTGTTTAGCCTACATCGTCAGTTTCTATCATGTAGCCTGGTGGCGGGCTGCAGACAGATGCTCAACAGTGTGCTCCCCAGCAGTCAGCTCCCCCTGCACCCCCTTTCGCTTCAGACCCTCCCACCAGCCTTTGGGCCACGCCTCCTCATTTACATTGACATGTGTCAAGTCCAAATGAAAATCCAATGTTAAATTGAAATTGAAAAGCCAAATATTAAATCCAAATGGAATAATAAAATAATAATAATATTTTTAATTTGATCTTGCTTCATTTTCTCTTTGGACTTTCAATTTCTTTTTGGACTTTCAATTTGAATTATGAATAAATATTTCCTCCATAGGGAAGAACCCAAACCTCCATCTTTTTATCAACTTAACTCAGTAGTTTTGGTGACTAAACCTAACCAAACTGGGACCGTTTCACAACGTTAACCATGGGGTTAAAACTGTGGGAACCCCCCATATCCTCGGAGGGTTTGGAGGACTGATTGGAGACTCACCCGTCCACGTCTTTGTCTGGAGCGACGGCGTTGGTGATGAGTTGCGTGTCGATGTGGTTCACCGAGTCCAGAGGGAGCTGGACGATCAGACCATGGATGGACACGTTGGCGTTGGCAGACCGGATGTTCTGCAGAACCTGCAGGAGACAGGAAGCTGTCACAGCTGCTCCTGTCCATTAACATCAATGGGTCTGTATGATATGAATGCACCTGAACACACCTCCCTGTAAGACCAGCACACCCAGAATGCACCTGAACACACCTCCCTGTAAGACCAGCACGCCCAGAATGCACCTGAACACACCTCCCTGTAAGACCAGCACGCCCAGAATGCACCTGAACACACCTCCCTGTAAGACCAGCACGCCCAGAATGCACCTGAACACATCTCCCTGAAAGACCAGCACGCCCAGAATGCACCTGAACACACCTCCCTGTAAGACCAGCATGCCCAGAATGCACCTGAACACACCTCCCTGTAAGACCAGCACGCCCAGAATGCACTTGAACACAGCTCGCTGTAAGACTAGCACGCCCAGAACGCACCTGAACACACCTCCCTGTAAGACCAGCACGCCCAGAATGCACCTGAACACACCTCCCTGTAAGACCAGCACGCCCAGAATGCACCTGAACACACCTCCCTGTAAGACCAGCACGCCCAGAATGCACCTGAACACACCTCCCTGTAAGACCAGCACGCCCAGAATGCACCTGAACACACCTCCCTGTAAGACCAGCACGCCCATGGGCCACAGATGGGTGCAGGTGCATTTGTTATTTAAACAATGTGGGAGCTGGACAGTCTTAAACTAGCAAAGAGACTTGGGTCGGGCTTTGCGCTGCACCGGGTGCAGGATAGGGCCCCTAGGGTGAAAGTCTTTTGTTTTTCCCTGGACATGAACTCTGTGTTTTATGAACCAAACATCCCCCCCGGCCTCCTCCCTACATGGCCCCCAGTGCTCTTATACAGCAGCAGTCCATATGGTGCATACAGGAGAAATACTTGGAATACATACAGATTACAAATCTTAACTTTTCATAGCTTTACGTATGAATGCTTGGTGAGAACAGGCTGACCGGTCAGTTTCTCTCACCTCGTCTTGTGTCGCCGTGTTCGGCAGCCGCACGTGTCTCGCATCGATTCCGATCTGCACACGAGAAACTGAACGTGTTATTAAAGCTGCACCGGTCAACAAGTATACACCCAATCACCTATCTATCTATCTATCTATCTATCTATCTATCTATCTATCTATCTATCTATCTATCTATCTATCTATCTATCTATCTATCTATCTATCTATCTATCTATCTATCTATCTATCTATCTATATCTATCTATCTATCTATCTATCTATCTATCTATCTATCTATCTATCTATATATATCTATCTATCTATCTATCTATATATATAAAAAAAAAAAAAAAAAAATAATTCCCCCTTCTCCCCCTCTTTTCCTTCCTTTTCTTTCTTCTTCTCTCTCTTTTTCTTTCTCTTTCTCTCCCTCTCTCTCTCTCTCTGTCTGTCTGTCTGTCTGTCTGTCTGTTTGTTTGTCTGTCTCTCTCTCTCTCTCTCTCTCTCTCTCTAAGAGCTCTATTTCCTGTCTGGTTTTAGAGAGAGATGTTAGAGAGACCTCTGCTGGACTAAGTAAGGTATTACGTGCTGTTAATTGAAATGTGTTTAAAATGTAAAATTCTGCAGAATTCTGCGGCCGCAGATTTAGATGTTGGTCTGGAGATTACCTAACAATATCATATACTTTACTATCTATTAACTGTAAATACTGACTGTAAAAGGAAGGGTTACACAGCTGGTTAGAGTGTAAACATGAAGATACATTGAGGAATATTAAGGTTAGTTTGTCACCTCGGCTGCAGCCTTCAGTTTGGAGCTGATGTACAGATTAGAGTCGTCTCTGTCGCCCACCTGAAACACACTCACACCTTTAGATCACCACGTACTTAGTCTCTTATAGCCAGACCTTCCTCCACAGAGCTGCGGAGGACGGTCTGGCTAGCTAGAAGTCTGTCTGGTGGACAGAACGTGTAACAACAACAACATGCTTATAGTGGCATTGACGATGCATAATCCTGAGTAGTGTAGTACATATTTATAACAGGCTGCATTTGAGCATTACATATTCAAATGTTATTAGAATATTTTTAAAAATAATAAATGCAATTTGAATGGTATTTTAGAGGAAGATTGACAGCTCCAGTGTGAAAGCCTCTTTTGTTTCATTCTGAAGAGATTTTGTTTCTAATAATCAGAATTTAGTTTTCTACAAGTTTTTCATATAAATGTGCAGCTCTAGAGAGTCCCAGTGAGTTTCCTCTCGTTAAACACTGAGACCCTGCAGGACTGCTGATGTCCAACTCTGCAGGTTCACTTCAGGTTCAGGTTTTGATATCAGAGTGTTTGTGAGAGGATAAGCAGCTGCAGTAAACACAGCCCCTTCACACAGAGTCCTGAGCTGCCCCTCTGAGTCCTGAACCAGGACAACCCCATCTCACCCCAACTCGTCAGTGTCTTACAGTGTCAAATACCCAAAAACTGCATCAGAGTTTTTTCATTCATGTTGAACGGTGGTAGTGTGTTTAGACTGCGGATTGCTGCAGGAGGGACAAAAACACACAGCGGCCTGCAGCAAAAAGTTTAGGCCGACTCAACTTTTTAATTTAGATCAGCTTTTTATGCATCCTTAATTAACCTGTTTGACCTGTCTAACCTGCAGAACCAGCAGACCAGGTCTGAACCCTGAGAACTGACTCCTCATCTTCTCCACCTCCTTCTGCAGCCGCTCCTCACCAACCTGCACACACACACCACACACACACACACACACACACACACACACACACACACACACACACACACACACACACACACACACACACACACACACACACAGAGCACACAAACACACACAGCACAATATAATATAAAAATACTGTGACTTTTTTCTGAGAATATTGGGCTCACAGAGCCAGGATCAGTCAGACCAACAGGGAGGTGGACTCACTTGGACGTCCTGTTCCCTGAGACCACAGTTGCGATGGATCGTCTTCTTCCCTGGCAACCAGAGACTCGGAGACGGAGCGCCAGGGCAGCCAAGGATAACATGACTGAGAGAGAGAGAGAGAGACAGAGAGAGAGAGAGAGAGAGAGAGAAATCTATTGAATGAAAAATCTATTACAGTTTTTTTCGATTGCTAAACGACAGTGGGCACAACTGGAGTCACATGTGCAAAACTCTAACTCCAGTCTGCACAGCAGCAGTTCATGTGGACCAAACTCTAGTTCGTTTTTCATTGCTTGAACACAGTTTTCAAAACTCTACACACTTATCCCATGACTTTAACCACAACGTGCACAACACTGTAGATTTACAGCACTTTGTTCAGATGCTAACACACTGCTGTCAAAACTGTAAACCACACATTCAGAACAGAATAGATTTCAGTCTGGTGCCTATCAAACACTGCTGATTGCAATTTCAGCTGAAAGCCTAAGTAGGTGTCTTATTTTAGACTAGTTAGTGAACATATATGGTATTTATACAGAGAAAGCTCAGAAAGACTTTTTTTGTATACAAACACCAAATAAGAATGAAACAATTATACACTGTACCGTTTGAGAGAAACAGATAAAAGAGCAAAGATACCAACATGTCCAGGTAAGATGTCTGAGGTTATGTACACAGCTATAAAAAAAGTGAAAAACACTATATCTTTACTATAGTAAAACTGTGTTCTTACTGTTTTTCAGAAAGTAATGGAGGTAAAAGCAATAGAAACACCACATTCATTAGTATTTAGAGATGATGCAGACATCCAATGTGATGAAGAAAACTTGCCACATGATGCTGGAGAGAGGCAGGATTAGTCACACTATTCGTTGGTACTGTTATGTACCTTTAGTTTTTTTTCCCCAGTAATTCCATAATTTACTAGAGACAAAATACTTTATTGAAGAAAACTGCTGATTTTCATTCCTTCTTTTTTACCTTATGTAAAAATTGGTATGCTATACAATCTATATTTTTTCCTTAAATAAACTGTTGAGTAGTGTCAAGTCACTCAAATTGTTCAAACTGTAAAGATGAAAAAGTTTGTAATTTGTGTATTGGTGTTTGATGCTAGTGTTTTTACCCTCAGTGTGTCCTGAGTGACAGTGTGTGTTATCTCAGTGAGGACTGTTCATAGTGTCTGGCTGCACTGAGCCTGTTTTGCAGCTGATGTGAACTGTTTAGCTCAGGTGACTGTTGGTAGTGCAGACTGTAGTTTGAGTTTTGCACATGTGACTCCAGTTGTGCCCACTGTCGTTTAGCAATCGGAAAAAACTGTAATGATTACCATTATCAGAGAGTTCAGAGTGCACTGATGGTTTACAACCAGTTATGAATGTTAGTGCATCCACTAACCCCAGATAACTAGCACAGGCATTCTTATAAACAATGGCAGCTCTCTGCAGATATACCATGTGACTGTATATGTAGCTCCCAACCAGTCTATCAGACCATACCTCTGTCATTAAATAAAGTATGAAGCAGTCAGGAACCCAAACTACACCAGAAATGCTTCAGAAACCTGCAACAATGACATTGATATAATGATATTATATAGTCTATGTATATATTATAAAACAAGGTGATAAAGCATTGTTCCACAGTTGAGACAGGGAAGAAAGCAGTGATTTAAATCTCTGTAAATAAGAAATATTTCATGAGTTTTTCTTGTGTTAACGCTGCATGTCAGCACTCGTCTCTGCATGATGTTTAAATAAAGTTTCTATGGAGGAAACATGACAGAGACGCAGTTTTTCTCTTTTAACATGTTAATGATTAAAATCAGCAGCCTGAAAGTTTCCCATGATGCATCTGTGCAGCTGCAGACACATTGAGAAGTGTTTAATAATCTCAGATTGTGGCAGAAAAACAGAGAAAGAAACAACAGCAACTCACCTGAGAGACCAGCAGACAGCTGCTGACACGCTGCTGCTGAGTCTGAGTGTGTGTTTTTGTGTGTGTGTGTGTGTGTGTGTGTGTGTGTTTCCTGTGGGCGTCTCTGTGGGTATTTCTGAAGTATGGAAGCTCATTAAAGACAAAATATTGACAGAAAATTTGAATATTGCTTTAAATAATGCTGTGAGTGTGATTTAGCTTTAGTTTGTTCTTCTATTAGTTGTGAGAGTGAGTTACAAAATATTGGCCTTGAAGTAAACATACCCCCTGTTGCACAGTCCAACAAACAACTATCAGCCACTGATGTCTTGCAAACGAAAAAGATAGCAGCTCACAGAGTACATGTGGAAAGGGTAATAGCCAAAATAAAGAAATTTAAAATTGTATCAGGGAGAGTACCCAACATCAGACTAGGCAATATAAACCAAATTTGGTTTGTTGTGAGCATGCTTTCCATTTTCCAGCCCCACATACTTAAAAAAAGGCCCCTAAACTGATGGGAAACAACAACAGTACATGTTTGATTGATTGGTTGACTTATTGATTGATTGATTGCTTGCACTGTGATCTGTATATTCTTGCCTCCAGTTTAAGCCTGTCACCTTCTGAATGTATTGTAAAGTTTTGAATATACCCCTCTATAGTATAATTTAGTCCCTTTTGATTGCTTCTGGATGAAATTAAATCCTTTTTCACCCAAAACATTTCCAAAAACTTATTTGCTATTCTGTCAGCTGTCATTTTCAAATGTTTTTCTAACATTTGTTACATCCTGTAACGCCTTGCAGTGCCCTGATATGACATGAACTACTACGCCTGATATGACATGAACTACTACGCCTGATATGACATGAACTACTACGACTACCATTTGAAGTCACTGTTCCATTATTAATTTGACTATTATCGCCACTGTTCATCACACCCCCAACCGGCCCGTCAGACACCTCCTACCAAGAGCCTGGGTCTGTCCGAGGTTTCTTCCCAAGAGGGAGTTTTTCCTCGCCACTGTCGCACTGCTTGCTCTTGAGGGACTTATTGGAATTGTTGGGTCTTTGTAAATTATACAGTGTGGTCTAGACCTACTCTATCTGTAAAGTGTCTTGAGATAACTCTTGTTATGATTTGATACTATAAATAAAATTGAATTGAATTAATCAAGTCTGGTTTGTTTGTCTGAGTTTCTCATGGTAACGGTGGGTGTGGGGCTTAGCGACTGGCAGATTGGCACCTCGCACTAAGAGTACTAACCAATAACTTGAGACAGGTAAGGGGGAGGAACAAGGACATTAAAACACAAACACTTCTGAGAGGCTGACATCTACCTAGTGACGTTTTTGGACTGAAGTTGTAAGGGTGTGCCATTGTCCTCGGATCACACGCACACAGAGACCAGGATGGACGACGATGAAAAGAGCAGCTTTATCTCTGCCAGTGTTTCCTCGACAAATGAAGTTGGAAAGTCTCTAAATCAACCTGAAGTGAGTTCAGCAGGTGATAATCCTAGCAGAGGAATCTGTTAATGTCTGATAATCAGCTTTGATCACATTGTGCTGTGTCACTGTTTAACTGGACAGTAGAGAGGTTTATTTATGCTGATTGGCTGATTCTAAATATCTATTTTAAATATTCTGTAGAATTTCTCTCTGGGTTAAAGACCAATGATTTTAGAAAATTTTACATGTAAAGTTTTTGTGTTTCGTAAGTACAACCAACAGCAGTTTGATTGTAATCTGAGTTCATGTCATCAGTGAAAAATGCAGGAGTGTCTGAACTGGTCTGACAGCTTGGCTCAACTTGGCTCAGGCTCCTTTGTTTTTAAACCCTTAATACTCTGAAGTTATGTGCATGGATGAAGTGTTCAGTGCTCGAATACAACCATCTTCAAACACTAATGTGTCCATTGCCAAGGGTCATTTCTATGCTTTCTATTCATTGTCTATGTGAACAGCCATGCAATGCATTCTGGTAGTGTTGCTGAACACATTGAAACCTGTGACCATTGGGAGACTATACAGCGATTTGGTTTATGCACGTTTAGCCCAAAAAATGGAGGCTGCATTACATGTCATTTAGCTGACGCTTTTATCCAAAGCAACTTACAATTCTTACATATCAGAGGTCACACATCTCTGGAGCAACTAGGGGTTAAATGTCTTGCTCAGGGACACATTGGTTTATGTATCACAGTGGGAATCAAACCCAGGTCTCCCACACCAAAGGTATGTGACATATCCACTGCGCCATCACCACCCTGCACCCATTGGTTTAACTTTTTGCATGAAATACATGAAAAATGCATTTAAACTTCTGGTTGGGTAGAGCTAATTAAAGAAAATTTAAAATATCTCCAAAATCATAAGAGCAATGTGGGTACTAAATGTCGTGAATATTGGAGCAATTATGTCCAACTTAATGGCCTTGAAAACATTAGGGGGCGCTATGGAGCGCGCTTAAACTGCATTAACCAAATCACTTCATAGTCTTGCAATGCTAATGGATTTTGATTTTGATTTTTCCCAAATGGCAAAAGTATTCACAAATTATTTTCCCGATCAGGGAGTGCCAGGGGGCTGGTGGGCGATTGGGCCTCGGAGGTCTCCTTTCCATGCAACTTCACTGCCCTACCCCCCTAGACTACCAAAGACACATTGTGTGTTGAGTGTTTCAGTCACATGTGAACATATGTAAAACTGTATTGGTTTGGGCATGCTAGCATTTAGCATGGCTGCACAGGAAGGTAGGCCATCTGGGAACACTTTGGTCATTTGGGAAGGAAAATTGGGAAAAGTCAACCCCCCTATTAAAAGCAGGCCAAATGTCCTGGGTTGAACTTAAATATATAAAAAAAAACGTACCCACCTTTCTTTCCTTAAGTTCAGTCTTTTAGCCTTTCCTAGATCCACACTAGAAAAGGCTGCTCCGCTCCCTCCAACCAATGTCTCCACTCCTCCAGAGCCACCTTGAGCACCAGCAGCTTTATTATATTATATTATATGCTTTATATAGCATTATTCTGACTAGGTGCTATGCATTCCTTTAGTCCAACTCAGTAAACACTTTAGCATTTTGTAAAAGTTTAAAGGCAGAGGAAGTGAGAGGGAGGGGGTACCTGTTTATAATGGTAAAATCCTTGAGACTGCAGATAAAAAAATAGCAATTACCAAAGGCTTGCATCATGTGGATGCACTTACAGTGTTGTTGTCATTATTTAGAATTCCTCAACACATCCAAATACATTTTCACATTAAACCAATGCAGAGTTTATTAATCTTAACTCTTGGTTTATTTGTCTATACTCTATCATGTGTCTGTGCATACATTTCCACATCAACATTTTTCTGCCTTAACTTTAAACAAATAAAAGAATCATCATAACTCAATCTACAAAACTGGCCTGATTTGATAATCTGAGTATGTTATAACCCCAATAAATGCTATAAGGTGACAATTTTCTTTTGAATGTTTGCAGCAACAAAAGATAGAGAAATCGGACCTCTTAAGAACTTTTGAAGATTTGGGAGCCAAAGACTTTAAACGCTTCCAGTGGCTCCTGCAGCAGCCAGAGGTCCTTAAAGACTTCCCAGCAATCCCAAAGAGTCGACTGGAGAATGCAGACCGGATGGACACAGTGGATCAGATGTTCCAGATCTATAGTATAAACACTTTTAAAGTGACCAAGATAGTTTTAGAAAAGATGAATCAGAATGATCTAGTTCTAGATCTAGAGAAGTTAACAAAGACCGTTACAGAACCTGCAGGTAAACCATGATCATTATGGATTAAAACGATTATCTAACAAAGATCATACGTGCATATCATGAAGTTTTCTAAAAACATTAGCTGTGTAGCTATTATGTCCCTCTTAAAGATAGACATATACAGTACAGGCCAAAAGTTTGGACACACCTTCTCATTCAAATGCGTTTCCTTTTATTTTCATGACTATTTACATTGTAGATTCTCACTGAAGGCATCAAAACTATGAATGAACACATATGGAATTATGTACTTAACAAAAAAGTGTGAAATAACTGAAAACATGTCTTATATTTTAGATTCTTCAAAGTAGCCAACCTTTGCTTTTTTTATTAATAAGGGAAAAAATTCCACTAATTAACGCTGACAAAGCACACCTGTGAAGGTAAAACCATTTCAGGTGACTACCTCATGAAGCTCATTGAGAGAACACCAAGGGTTTGCAGAGTTATCAAAAAAAGCAAAGGGTGGCTACTTTGAAGAATCTAAAATATAAGACATGTTTTCAGTTATTTCACACTTTTTTGTTAAGTACATAATTCCATATGTGTTCATTCATAGTTTTGATGCCTTCAGTGAGAATCTACAATGTAAATAGTCATGAAAATAAAGAAACACATTGAATGAGAAGGTGTGTCCAAACTTTTGGCCTGTACTGTATGTGTTGCACCTTGGCTTATAGAACAAGCCCCCAAACAAACATCCACATAATTTTACAATAGTAAACCTATTCAGGTCCTAGTGTCTAATGGGCTGGATAGATTTCATGAATACTCACATTCACTGGATCAACCGCTTATGGATTTCATTGTTTTATTCATTCAGAGAGTATTGCTGCAAAGAAGATATACAAAAACCGTCTTCATCAGATCTATGTAGATCGGATCTACTACACCAGTTTTTCTAGGCCTGGAAGTTACCCATATGGACAGGACTGGACTGGAGACGGACAAGAGATGGCAGTTGGAAGTGACGGGTCAGGAAGTGAGAATAGTGTAGGCCAGTGGTCAAAAAGTGGGAAAAAACGAAAGAAAGCAATACAGCACAAAACTGATAGTACAACACAGAAAATATACCGGGGTAGTGTGTTCCTAAGATCAATTGATCATAAAATATATGTGGAAGGTAAAAGTATTGAGGCAAGGTGGAAAACAACTGAAATGAGAAAGATGTGATAGCCTGTCAGTCTTAAATTAATCTAAACTACCAAGCAAAAAATATATCAGATACAAGAAGCAAAATATATATCATGTACATAACATTAGGCCATATATTCCTCGACCTCTGAGATATTATATCTGCCCAAAATATGGTCATGTAGCAGCGATTTGCAAGGGCAAGCAGAGATGCTGTAGATGTGCAGGTGAACATGAGTATGGGAAATGTGAAGAAGGAGCTAAACTAAAGTGTTGTAATTGTGGGGGGGAGCACAGCTCAGCATACAGAGGATGTGAAATAAGCAAGAAGGCAGCAGAGGTCCAGAAAGTTAAAGTTTCCCAAGGGAAAAAACGAAAGAAAGCAACACAGCATAATGACTTTGGCAGCAGAGAGGAAACTGATAGTACATTAACTGATGACAGAAAATATACTCGAGGGGTAGTGTCAGGTATTCCTATAGATATTTCAATTGATCAATTAAAATATAATGTGGAAGGTGCAAAAGTGATTGAGGCAAGGCGGCTTAAAACAACTAGAAATGGAGACAGATGCGATAGCCTGTCAGTCTTGATCAAATTTGATGAATCTAAACTACCAAGCAAAATATATATCGGATACATGAAGCAACATAGATATCAGGCACATAAAGTTAGGCCATATATTCCTCGACTTCTGAGATGTTATAATTGCCAAAAATATGGTCATGTAGCAGCGATTTGCAAGGTCAAGCAGAGATGCTGTAGATGTGCAGGTGAACATGAGTATGGGAAATGTGAAGAAGGAGCTAAACTAAAGTGTTGTAATTGTGGGGGGGAGCACAGCTCAGCATACAGAGGATGTGAAATAAGCAAGAAGGCAGCAGAGGTCCAGAAAGTTAAAGTTTCCCAAGGGAAAAAACGAAAGAAAGCAACACAGCATAATGACTTTGGCAGCAGAGAGGAAACTGATAGTACATTAACTGATGACAGAAAATATACTCGAGGGGTAGTGTCGGGTATTCCTATAGATATTTCAATTGATCAATTAAAATATAATGTGGAAGGTGCAAAAGTGATTGAGGCAAGGCGGCTTAAAACAACTAGAAATGGAGAAAGATGCGATAGCCTGTCAGTCTTGATCAAATTTGATGAATCTAAACTACCAAGCACAATATATATCGGATACATGAAGCAAAATATATATCAGGCACATAAAGTTAGGCCATATATTCCTCGACTTCTGAGATGTTATAATTGCCAAACATTTGGTCATGTAGCAGTGATTTGCAAGGGCAAGCAGAGATGCTGTAGATGTGCAGGTGAACATGAGTATGGGAAATGTAAAGAAGGAGCTAAACTAAAGTGTTGTAATTGTGGGGGGGAGCACAGCTCAGCATACAGAGGATGTGAAATAAGCAAGAAGGCAGCAGAGGTCCAGAAAGTTAAAGTTTCCCAAGGGATTAGGTATGCAGAGGCATTGAAGAAAGTGAAGTTGGTTCAAACAGGAAGGCCTACCACAAAATTGGTGGGAATTGATAGTAGCAAGAGTATGGTGTAGTATAGTGTGGAGAGTTTAATGCACACAGCACAATGTGGGGCAGTAGTAATACAGATGTGAATGGGTCTCTGATAGAGGAGTTCATTGACGATATGGAATTGTTGTGTGTTAATAATGGAAATGGTACGAAATATAATAGTTCACAGAATACGGAGAGTGTTATAGATCTGACAATCACATCTGCTATAATTGCTAGTGTTAGTATTTGGGAAGTTTTAAATCAATCAACAGTACGTAGTGACCATTACCCAGGATTCAGATGGCTTCCCTGACCACCGGTGTCCACCACGGTGTTCGTGGGTTAACGCCCTTTTTCAATGCCGAAAAAGCAGGAATCTGCAGGTTTGAAGATTTCGAGGTTGTCTTCATCTTTGACGGTCTGGATGACTGTCGACTTCCTCTTGATTTCCACCACACTGAGATCCTAACTGATGTTACAGAGTCCACCTCAGTGGGTGTGCTGCTGAAACACCTCATCAGGGGGAATCTGCTTCCCTCTGATCACCTCTGGATAACCACATGACCCGCAGCAGCCAATCAGATCCCTCCTGAGTGTGTTGACATGGTGACAGATGTCAGAGGGTTCACTGACCCACAGAAAGAGGAGTACTTCAGGAAGAGATTCACAGATGAGAAGCAGGCCAGCAGAATCATCTCCCACATCAAGACATCACAAAGTCTCCACGTCATGTGTCACATCCCAGTCTTCTGCTGGATCACTGCTACAGTTCTGGAGGACGTGTTGAAGACCAGGGAGGGAGGAGAGCTGCCAAAGATCCTGACTGAGGTCTGTTGTGTAGGACTAGATGTTAATATCCCTAAATTATTCGTACTTGAGGCACCGATGAGACTCTGTGGGATGGTCAATTGAGTGATGGCACCCTTTGGGTTGTCAAGTGGGCGCCCTCCTTCTTAGGTGTTTCGCTGATAGGCCCACGACACCTCCAGAGGGTTCAGCAGTAAATCCCAGCGTCCCAGGTTCACTCCCTAGATGCCATCAACTCACTTGAAAGCCCAGGCGGAGTCCTTTCTTTTCATCCACAGCCACTGGCTCCCCTTTTCAGCAGCCTTGGAGAGGTCTTTGATTGCCTGTCGATGGGCCTTCCCTCGCACTCCCATCTCCCTGAGTAGCCTAGATGTTGAGGTGGCTACGAACCCTCTGCAACCTACTTCCACTGGGTGTACCTTCGCATTCCAGCCCTGTTGTTGCGCATCGGCTGCAAGTTCTGCGTACCTCAGCCTTTTCCGTTCATAGGCCTCCTCCACTGCACCCTCCCAGGGCACGGTGAGCTCGATGATGTAGACAAGCTTCAGCGAGGCTGACCACAGAACAAGGTCTGGTCGCAGGTTGGTAGCTGCAATCTCAGCTGGGAAGCAGAGTTTCTTATCCAGGTCTGCCAGCAGCTTCCAGTCGCGTGCTCTGCACAGCCTCCCAGTGTCTGGTCTTACGGTAGTGAGGCTGCCTTTACTCTCACCCTCCCGGACAAATGGTGTTCGCTGCCACCGAGATGACGGGGGAGGAAGGGCATTCACACCTGTCAGTAGGCTTTCCAGCACTGCTGCAAGATACTTTAACACCTGGTTGTGCCGCCAGGTGTAACGGCCTTGGGTGAGACTGGTCTTACATCCCACTAAGATGTGCTTCAGTGTTGCTGGACTTGGACATAGAGGGCATGTGGGGTCTTCGGCATACCACTGGCTTAGGTTTGCAGGAGAAGGCAGGACATCGTAGACAGCCCTGATGGTAAAGCTTGCCCTGAATGCCTCCATCTCCCACAATTCACTCCAGGAAATCTTCCTCTTCTCCACTCCTTTCCATGCCATCCACTGCCCTTGCTTTGCCTGTGCCACAGCTTGAGCACACCTTCTTGCTTCCTCGTCCCGACGTACCTCCTGGACCACCAGCTTGCGTCTTTGAAATGGAGAAGCCTTACGCCACACTGGTGTACTGGCACCCAGGCCAAAACCACTCCTCCCCTCCTGCACTCGCCCCACGATGTCCTTGTGTCTGAGTGCTGCTTTTGCCTGCTCAGTTGCAGCCAATGGAGTCCATTTCCTCCCAGTAGCCAGGATGGGAGCAGCTTGGGCTACAAATGGATCGCTCGAATCCAGTAGCATCCTCTCCAGTCTGACTTTGGCGCACTTGTACTCCTCTGCCAGGCTGGAAATGGGGAGATGTAACATCCCTTTGCCATAGAGCCCAATGCTGCTGAGGCACCTGGGAAGGCCAAGCCACTTCCTTACATATGAACTAACCAGTCTCTCCAGCTTTTCCACCTTTGAGAGCGGGACTTCATAGAGGGTTAGCGGCCACAGGAGACGTGGGAGTAGTCCATACTGCATGCACCAGAGCTTCAGCTTGCCAGGAAGCAGGGTTCTGTTGATGTTCTCCAGGCCGCTGGTTACTTCCCTCCTGAGCTGCTCTACTTGCTCTTTGTCTTTAAGGGAGGCATCATACCACCGACCTAGGCTCTTCACAGGCTTCTCGGAGACCGTTGGAATGGGTTCTTCGCCAATATGGAAGCGGTGCTCTGACAGTTTCCCCTTGACAATGGAGATGCTTCTGGATTTGCTCGGCTTGATCTTCATGCGGGCCCGCTCAATGTTTTCCTGTAGCTTTCTTAGTAGCCGTACAGTGCAAACCTTGGTCGTGGTTAAAGTTGTGAGGTCGTCCATGTAGGCTCTGAGCGGTGGCAGCCTCAGCCCAGGTCTTATTCCGCTGTCCTCCCCCCCGGCCAGGTACCACGTGGACGACGACCCCAGATGGTACAGCCGGCCATGATTCCCACCTCCAGGTGTTGCCATGCTGTCGTGTACTCTGCTGTTGTCACGCAGAGTTGGACATCCTCAAAGGCTGTCCACAGGAGGGTGTGAGGTACTGAACCAAAAGCGTTCGCGAGATCCAGGAATACCACGTGAAGATCTGTTCCCTCCTTTTTGGCAACCTGGATCTGATGCCAGATGACACTAGCGTGTTCTACACAACCAGAAGAGCCTGAGATGCCTGCTTTCTGAATTGACGTGTCAATCAGGTTGTTTCTTTGCAGGTATTCTGCCAATCTGTGAGCGACCACACTGAAGAAGATTTTTCCCTCGACGTTTAGAAGGCTGATCTGGCGGAACTGCCCAATCACTGATGAGCCCTTTTCCTTGGGGATAAGAATCCCTCTGGCTCTCCGCCAGGACGTTGGTATTTCCTTCTTTTGCCACACGACTCTCATCAGTCTCCAGAGGAATCGCAGGACATCAGGTGCGTTTTTGTAGAGCCTGTATGGAACTCCGTTAGGACCTGGAGATGATGCGGCCCTTGATCTACGCAAGATTTGTTCTAACTCACTCCATCTGGTTAGACTGATATCCAGTTCGTGCTCTGGTGGATTGGCTGGTGGCATGTCAGGAGGGAGTGTAACTTCTTCCTGGTGTCTATCATCTGTGCAGGAATTTTTTAGATGTTCTTCCAGGTCGGCCTTTGATACCAAGAGACTTCCACTCTTCTCCTTTGTGAAGAGACTCTTCACAAATTTGAAGGGATCTTTATAAAAGCGTGATCTTGTTTGCTCCTTCCTTCTGTGCTTCCTCAGAAGGTTTTCAGCTCTCCTCAGTGTTACAAGCCTGCTCTGAATCTCTTCCTGCAGCAGGTTTATGCCACCCTTCTCTTCCTCTGAGGCCTTCCTCCATTGCTTCTTCAGCTGTCTCCTCTCCTTGACTAGGCGGTCTATTTCTGTCTGCCTTCTTGATTTTGTTGGGATTGACGGAGTAGCTTTTTTACCTTCGACCACTCTGAACTGTTCCACCCCATAGGCATAGATAAGATCGCCCATTCTTTCCAACTTCTTCATGGTTGTGCCTCTGATCCCTTCCAGTATGTTGCAGAGATCAGTGTTGACCTCCTTCCACAGCGTTTTGTCGCAGGCCTTGAGATGTACATCCGCTTCCTAGTGGTTCAGACCAAACAGAAGAGTGTCAAGTATGATGGAGGAGCTGAGACAGATTCACCCTGAAGTCCATAGAGCAGGACAATGATCAAATCTTTGGGGAAACTGGCTTTTGAGCAGCTGCAGAAAGGCAACCTGATCTTCTATGAATCAGACCTGACAGAGTGTGGCATCAATATCAGAGCAGCCTCAGTGTACTCAGGAGTGTTCACGCAGATCATTAAAGAGGAAAGTGGACTGTACCAGGAAAAGGTGTTCTGCTTTGCCCATCTGAGTGTTCAGGAGTTTCTGGCTGCTCTTCATGTCCATCTGACCTTCACCAACTCTGGAGTCAATCTGCTGTCAGAAGCAAAATGGTGGTTGAAACTATTTTAAAAAGATCTACACTGACATATCTCTCCCAGAGTGTTGTGGACAAGGCTTTGACAAGTCCAAATGTAGACTTGGACATGTTCCTCCGCTTCCTCCTGGGTCTTTCACTGCAGACCAATCAGAATCTCCTATGAAGACTGCTGACACAGACAGAAAATAGGTCAGAGACTAATCAAGACACAGTTGAGTACATCAAGAAGATCAGGGATAACTCCTCTGCAGAGAAAAGCATCAATCTTAATGAACTGAATGATCGTTCTCTAGTAGAGGAGATCCAACAGTCCCTGAGTTCAGGAAGTCTCTCCACAGATATTCTGTCTCCTGCTCAGTGCTCAGCTCTGGTCTTCATCTTACTGTCATCAGAAAAACATCTGAATGTGTTTGACCTGAAGAAATACGGCACTTCAGAGGAGGCTCTTCTGAAGCTGCTGCCAGTGGTCAAAGCCTCCAACAAAGCTCTGTAAGTGAATACATGAACACTTCCAAATATGCTAAATGTTGTACACATACAAGAAAAACATGTTGTTTGTGTTCTCTAATCCCTAGACCGAGTCAAAGAGAAGCTGTGAAGCTCTGTCCTCAGTTCTCAACTCTGAGTCCTATAGTCTGAGAAAGCTGGACCTGAGTAACAACGACCTGCAGGATTCAGGAGGGAAGCTCATCTCTGCTGGACTTCAGAGTCCACAATGTACACTAGAGACTCTCATGTCAGTATTAAGATGATTGTAAAGTGTAACAGTGGTTTTGTAGTTTCATTAAATTGAAAATAAAAAATATGTTAAATTTACCACACCTTTTAAAACATTGTGTAGCAAAATGACTGTAAATCAGATTATCTTTTAAGACCAGGGGTTTCTATTATTTTCATCTCTGGTAAGGCATAATGACAACACAAACATGTTCAGACATACACAAAGAATCAGCAGACGAAATAGAAAGGTTGCATAATTACAAACATGGCTCTCAATCAAAATAAAAATTAAGAACAATGTTTTGAAATGTGTACATTTATATACGGGCTGGGTGGCTGTAAGCTCTCAGAGAGAAGTTGTGAAGCTCTGTCCTCAGTTCCCTAATCTTTTTTTAAATGGTTTCAACCACCAATTTGCTTCTGACAGCAGATTGCCTCCTGAGTTGGTGAATGTCAGATGGACATGAAGAGCAGCCAGAAACTCCTGAACACACAGATGAACGAAGCTGAACACCATGTCTTGGTACAGTCCTCTCTCCTCTTTAAACATCTTCCATCTTCCTCTTCTAAACATCCTGAGTACACTGAGGCTGCTCTGATATTGATGCCACACTCTGTCAGGTCTGATTCATAGAAGATAAGTTTGCCTTTCTGCAGCTGCTCAAAAGCCAGTTTCCCCAAAGATCATAATCCTGCTCTCTGGACTCCAGTGTGGATCTGTCTCAGCTCCTCCATCATATTTGATGTACTTCTGTTTGGTCAGAACCACCAGGAAGCAGATGTACATCTCAGTCAGGGTATTGGGCAGCTCTCTTCCCTCTCTGGTCTTCAACACGTCCTCCAGAACTGTAGCAGTGATCCAGCAGAAGACCGGGATGTGGCACATGATGTGAAGGCTTCGGGATGTCTTGATGTGGGAGCTGATTCTGTTGGCCTGCTCCTCATCTATGAATCTCTTCCTGAAGTACTCCTCCTTCTGTGGGTCAGTGAACCCTCTGACCTCTGTCACCATGTCAACACACTCAGGAGGGATCTGATTGGCTGCTGCAGGTCGTGTGGTTATCAAGAGGCGAGCCGAGAGAAGCAGATTCCCCCCGATGAAGTTTGTCAGCAGCACATCCACTGAGGTGGACTTTGTACCATCAGTAAGGGTTTTATTATTGTGAAAGTCCAGAGGAAGTCGACACTCATCTAGACCGTCAAAGATGAACACCACTGGGAAATCTTCAAACCTTTTCCCCCTGATGAGGATTGTCAGGAGCACACCCACTGAGTCCTCAGCTCTGAGACAGCTGGACCTTCAGAGTCCACACTATTAACTGGGAACCCTCAGGTAAGTATGTACCCTTATGTCCTGTCTCTCTTAGTTACGCTGTTATAGTTTTAGACTGCCGGGCGACTTCCTTCCTTCCTTTGACACACTGACCTGCTCTCTCCTCTCCCTTTCTATTACCATTTGTGTGCAGCCCGTCCCAGAAATGCTTGTTACTAATCCTAGCTTCTGGGGAGTTTACTCCCCGGAGTCCTTATGTTTTTTTCCCCCAGCGTATTTCCTTGGAGAACGTTGGCACCAAGATCCTGGTTGCAGCTGTCTCCGTGGTCCTGCTGCACTCCCTGCTGAGCTCTGCGGTGCCCTGCAATGTCATGCTGCATCCTGCTGAACCCTCCTGCTTCCTGCTGAACCCTGCTCCTTCCTGCTGAACCCTGCTGCTTCCCACTACGTCCATCCATGCTCTGCTGGGCCACGCTACATCCTGTAACGCCCTGCAGCGCACTGATATGACATGAACTACTACGACTACCATTTGAAGTCACTGTTCCATTATTAATGTGACTATTACTGCCACTGTTCATCATATCGGCACCGTCAGACACCGCCTACCAAGAGCCTGGGTCTGTCCGAGGTTTCTTCCCAAGAGGGAGTTTTTCCTCGCCACTGTCGCACTGCTTGCTCTTGAGGGAATTACTGTAATTGTTGGGGCTTTGTAAATTATAGAGTGTGGTCTAGACCTACTCTATCTGTAAAGTGTCTCGAGATAACTTGTGTTATGATTTGATACTATAAATAAAATTGAATTGAATTGAATATTATCTGCCATGCTTTTTCTCACAATTTTTTTGGAGGACTAGTTTCCTTTTTTACAAATTATATGCTTTGTTCATTTTTATATATGGACATAGAAAAGAAAGACACTGAGGACAAGTATTAAGGTATTAAAGACAAGCCAAAATTAAGCACCACCCATCGTCTGACCGGACAGTGCAAACTCTCCCATTTTAAGGCTAAACAGTTACTAAAATATGTTTCTGAGGAACTGAGGAACTCTGCTTCATGTTGAACAGCAGTTAAGACTCATGTTGGATCATTCTGACTGTTTCTTCCTCCAGACTGGACCATGGTGTAAAGAAGAGGTTGACTAAACCGCCCACAGTCAGTTTCATGTCATCATAAAACCCTGCCCCCGAGCCCTATCCCTCTGGAAATTCCTCTCAAATGAATCAACCATAAGGCCTATTTGGACATTTCTGGTCTTATTTGATGGTTAGAAACTAATGAATATAAATCCATTGTAACAAAATGTATTTTATCATTCTAGAGTAAATGTACAGTAGATGCATATCTTGAATTTTTTATTTCTTATATTTACAAATGTTCATATTATATTACAACTTAAATGTTAAAGGTAAGGATATGTAATATTGTGTGTAATACTGGCAGCTAGCGGTTAAAATAATTACTGCACTACCAATTCAAAATACTGGAGAGTCGTTTCCCCCGCCCCCTCCTGCCCAGACTCGAAGTTCACGGGGGTTGCCAGGCTGAGACCGCAGCATTCAAAACAACGTTGCTAGACACTTTTCTCACATAGCCAGACATTACTCCACAGCACAGCGGAGCAGCTAACGGTAGATGCTGGCTATATTGACAGTCATAAAAGCCCGTGCTCACGCGGAGCGCTGTAACGAACTGACAGACACACTTTTTCGCGGAAAAATGACGAGTATGAACCGCTAAAAACACAACAACCTCACTGTCCTCTCCACACGCCAGTCAGGCACACTTCCTTGGCTTAGAATTACAATACAAACCGCTAAAAATACCACCACCTTGCCGGCGTGAACACTTCATTGGCTTAGAATTACGGCAACAATCGCTAAACACACGCAAACTCACAGTCCTCTCTTTACGATTTACAGCCCCCTCTGGTGGCGTAAAATAACTCACCGTTGTCGGCTCCAGCGCGCGAGGCTATACGCGCGTAAACAGCCATGGCCCGCTTGCCTGGTCCGCTAACAGGTAGCAGGGTTAGCATGGGGCGTTAGCCAGGACCAGTCGGGATCACTTTACTGGCTATGTCTCAATTGTTTTTTGCGAGTAACCAACTCGGGTACTCTCGCTATATAATTCAATGTGAGTACACAAAAATGTTGAAATGACAAAAATGCCCATCCCTAGTAGCTGTGATAAATTAGCCTGAAGCTAATGTTTACCTGTTCAGGAGGAAATAAGCCAACTCTGCATCCTTTTGGGCTCTAAGCTGTCTCCATCTTTCAAATACATCTCCAATATTTACCAGGGGGTTGTTACGTCTCTGGTCACGCAACTGTTAGAAACATGCTGTTTTCTTTTTTTTATGTCATGTAGAATCTATCTCCATTGATCCTGTTCGTTTGTTTGCTGCTTTCATGGCTGTACTACCGTTACAGCTGTAGCGCGCCGGGTTTACCGTTTTTACAGGTATATCTGGCAACCTGGCCTGCCTGTCAAACTGGGCCGTTGATAACAACACACAGATCAAAACATAAACATAAATTTCGTCACAGAATGTAAATTTCAAAAGAAAAATACTGACATTAGCATTGTTGTCAGAAAAGATAGTATTTCTGTTTAACATGTTTCCTTAATATCTGATGAGGCATTGGTGTCATTTTTGGATTTATTACAGTACAAATATTACATATTGGACCTTTAAAAGACTGTAGACTGTAGTAAATCTGTGATCGGTACCGTGGTCTATTTAAGAAAGCCATGAACGTGCACTTATCCCAGCTATCTACACCTGGCTTGACATAGCTTCACCGTCTGATCCTGGCTCGCGCAAACGTGCAACCAATTAAGCCCGAGCGATGAGCGGACTACACTAAGTCAAGCTGGCGTTTTTTCAATTGTCCTGGATTTCTTCATTCTACTTTTTGTGCAACAGGCCCTGAACATATGAATAGGAATGTAAACAGTCTATTGTTGTAGTGCGACTTACATCTATTTGTTTTTTTCTGTATTACTATGATATTGTAAAGTAAGGGCGGGACTTTATAAGCATTATGTTTCTGCCTGCTCCTTCTTAAAATCATCCTTTTGTTCTTTGATGGAATCTAGATTTGTGTTTTATCTTTTTGTTTTTATCTGATTTTGTTTTCTCTTCTTCATTCACAGTATGTTGATGGTTCAAGATAAATAAAACAAACTGTGTTGACTTGATATTCACTGTAATCACGTTTTCTTGCAGCAGTCCAAACTATTGATTTATTTCTTTTTTTTTATTATTTTAAGGTTTAAAGACTAAAAACAGAGTTGACGTTTATGAGTTCAACCTGTTTTAACAAATGTAAATCTTGTACATTTAAAAGTCAAAGAATAAAGAGTTTTCTTTACAATTAAGTGGTATTTCTTTCATATTTATAACATTTGAACATGTTTTATACTTCTTGTGAATATAATCCAATTAATCTTATTTTCATATATGAGTGTTTTGTATAAATATGTTTGAAAATTGGACGTAGTCTCACATGTATCCTTCCGCTAACTTCACATAGACAGTATATAAGAATGGACCAATAGACCCCGTGTCTCTGGTCTGAGACCAGTGAAGGATATCAGAAGTCTCTTTCCCGGTGCTGGCTGAGCGTTACTGAGCAGCCTCCAACTGAGCTTGAAGACGTAGATGTGACGTGAGCAACCTGTCTGAAAGTGTGAAGTCTTCTGGTAGCTGTGCCGAGAGAAATCTCAATCATTCCCAATCTTACAGAGGGAGGCGTAGGTATATGTAAGGAGATAACATAGGCACAGGCTAATTACTGATCACTAACATGCTAGTTAACATTAGTCATTAAACCTAAACAGCTAATGGAAGTCCAAACTGCCTGTGAGCTTCTCCTGTACCATAGATATATACACTAGATGTCGCCTTGACTCCGGCAGTTCATTGGAACGAATCGTCAACAGAGCCGCCATCTTGGAACAGGGGAGTAACTCCTCTTTAATGCATCAAGCGTCAATGTAGGCAAAGGGCTAACGGGAATAAAATCACCATAAATCGTCATGAATCCGATTTTCTAGTTTTGTGGTTCGTTCCAAAGGTCAGACATGTATTTATTTAAAAAATTAAGCTTTTGATATATGTATGTATATATACTATACAGTGCCCTCCACAATTATTGGCACCCCTGTCTAAGATGGGGCGGTCATGGACTTCTAAGAATTCTCCTTTTTTTACTTTTTTTATTACTTTGGTGGTAAAAAAAAAAAAAACACACATTTAGAAAAAAAAACTTGAAATCATGTGTCCCACAATTATTGGCACCCTAACAATTCCGCTGAAATATTTAATTGATTTTTTTCAAATATATTTTTTCTGTCGTTGCTAAAGTTGGTCAGCGTATCTAGGAACTTTTAAATAGTAATTCATGACTTCCTGTTTCCCTGGGGTATAAATGGACGTGACACAGAGTCCTAATTCTCTTACCCATTTGTCAACATGGTAAAGACAAGAGAACACACAATTCAAGTAAGGCAGATGTGTGTTCGACCTTCATAAGTCGAGGCAATGGCTACAAGAAAATAGCCACTCTCCTTAACTTGCCCGTATCTACAGTCAAGAGGAATCATTAAAAAGTTTAAAACAACTGGAACAGTGACAAACAAGGCTGGAAGAGGTCCCAAGTTTATCTTGCCACAACACACAGTGAGGAGGATGGTAAGAGAAGTAAAAAAAGTCCTAAACTCACTGTCACAGAATTGCATCAAAGAGTGGCATCTTGGGGTCACGAAGTCTCAAAAAAAAAAAAGCGCTCTCTACATGCCAACAAGCTGTTTGGGAGGCATGCAAGGACAAAGCCTTTTCTCACTAAACTTACCCAAACGTAAACGTCTGGAGTTTGCTAAGCGGCACTGGGACTTCAACTGGGATCGTGTGCTTTGGTCAGATGAGACTAAGATTGAGCTTGTTGGCAACAAACACTCTAAGTGGGTCTGGCGTAAAACAAAAGATGAGTATGCCGAAAAGCACCTTCATCACCGTAAAGTTGGTGGAGGATCTGTGATGCTTTGGGGCTGTTTCTCTTCCAAAGGCCCTGGGAACCTTGTTAGGGTGCATGGCATTATGAATGCTTTGAACTACCAGGACATTTTAAATAAAAACCTGATGGCCTCTGCCAGAAAGCTGAAGATGGGTCGTCACTGGTGTTTCAGCAGGATAATGATCCTAAACATGTGGCAAAATCTACACAAAAATGGTTCAGCAGTCACCAACTCAAGGTCCTCCCATGGCCATCTCGTCCCCAGACCTCAACCCAATCGAAAACCTGTGGGGTGAGCTAAAGAGGAGAGTGCATGAGAGAGGACCCAGGACTCTGGATGATCTAGAAAGATTGTGCAAAGAAGAATAGTCAAAGATCCCTCTCTCTGTGTTCTCCAATCTTGTGAAATGTTATAGAAGGAGATTAAGTGCTGTCTTGTTGGCAAAAGGGGGTTGTACAAAGTATTAACATCAGGGGTGCCAATAATTGTGGGACACATGATTTCAAGTTTTCTTTTTCTAAATGTGTGATTTTTGATTGATTTTGATGATTTTTTACCACCAAAGTAATGTACTTAAATAAAAGTTTTGTTTTTTTTTGCATTTGGGTTCTATGTTGTTAAAACAAAAAGGAGAATTTTTAGAAGTCCATGACCCCATCTTAAACAGGGTGCCCATAAGTGTGGAGGGCACTGTATGTATATATGTAAGTCTAGGTTTATAGTCCCATTCTTCCACTTGATACTGCTTCCACTTAAGTAAACTTAAGATGTACTATCGACTACAAAACAAAGAAACTAATTAATGTGTTAATACAAAGAATATTTATTATGATCGGTTCACAGATCTGAGTCCAAACAGAAACTTCACCCTTCTGAACTAAGAGTTTCTGCTTCAAAGTGAAGTTTAAACAGACTGAAATGTCCAGGCTCATTCCTCCACTATTTATTTCTGTATGTATTTATGCGTTAAATATAATTTTAACGGGCACTGAGCTCCAGATCCTGCAGCCGCAGACGGTCGCTGCCCCGCTGTAGCTTCTCTCCGTCCGCCTGCCGCCGGCAAACTTAGTGGAACTTTCCGCCGATATCGACATACAGGTCGTCCTGGACTACGTGTAAGATCCTCCCGATCACCACTCTGTCTTTGGCTGGTCCGATCTGGATCAGCGGGGACCGGCGCAGCAGCGAGGCGAAGCTGTGTTTTTCCCGGGGGAAGAGACGCTGCCGTCGGAGCTCAGATTGCTGGTCGAAGGCCGCTTATATAATCATAAAACACATTGTCACCTGTTAAATGTTATCCATTGCCGTTTGTTCTTTTCATTTCCTCTATCGAACATCAATAAGCAGCACAAAAGTCCGGCATCTTTAGCGTTGATCTGAATGCGGGAAAACGTCGGACCCCTGTTCCAAGATGGCGGCGGTTTTGACGTATGTTTAGAACCTCAAGGAGACATCTAGTGTATATATCTATGCTCCTGTACTATACGGTAATTCCTCTACTGTGTGACAGTAAGTCTTGTGGTTACGACCCAATCGTTAGCCTATTGTTATAAAAGCGTCTGCTACGGAGCCATAACGTGAGCTACAAGGTAATGGAGCCTTTTATACATTGTCGTGTTTCTTTAGAAATAAACAAAGAACAAATAGTGTTATGGTTTCAGTGTTTTATTCTGCATTTTGCCCCATTTCAGTTGCCTGTTTGTTCCTTTCTGTTGCCTTATTGGTTTCTGTATGTTTTCTGTGTATTGTGGTCTGTGTCATGTTCCCTGTTTGTGTTCTGTTTCCTGTTTTATTTTGATAGTCTGGTTCTCTGTCTTGTCTTATCCAGTTTACTTCCTGTGTTTTCCCTCCTTTGTTGATTGTCCTGTCCCGCCCTGATGTGTCTCACCTGTTGTCTCACCTGTTCCTGATTTACTCATCCCCTCATGTATTTAGCCTCTGTGTTCCCTTTGTCTCTTGTTAGTTCGTCTTGTGTGCTTCCCCATGTCTGGTGTTTGTTCCTTCGTGTGTTCTGTTTGCTCCTGCCGTCAGTTTTCTATTTCATGTGTTTCCAGTCCTTGTACTTTTGTTATATTAAATACCTCAGTTTGACCACCTTCTGCCTGCCTGCCTCCTCTCTGCTTTTGGGTCCAAATTCCCTGCTCCCTCGTCACAAATAGAGTCTTTAAACGCTTCAGATGTAAAGTTATTCTCTGTCAAAAAGGACGTCAAAATGAATGGGAGTCAATGGGATGCTAACGGGGGGTTAGTACTTGTTAGCATCAAAATGCCGCCTTCGGAGCTATGCTTGCCAGATGCTCGCTTACCCCCTTGTAACATAATATTAATGTTGTTGCATTATTGTTATTATTATTATAATCTGATGTGACGAAGTAGTTTGACAGTAGTTAGTGTTGAGCACTGTTGGGTGTAACGCGTTACAAACGCTTACAGTGACGTTCCTATTTTTTTGGGGTAAAAGTGTAATGTGCTACTACTTAAAATTTTGTAAAGAAATGTAGTTCCTTTTTAAATTTGGCGCAACGTTATTTTTCCCAGGCACTGCGTCACTGCCTTCTCAGCTGCGCGCTCACAAGCTCCACACGTAATGCGATAGCGGCTGGTAGCAGAGTAATGCTGCAGTCAACGCTAAGGGCCGTTACAGAGTCAACATGAGCAAGCAACGCGAGCGACGCACTCCATTTCATAGTCTAAACAGCGGACACAAGCGGATACAAGCGTCATGGGCGATGAGTGAAATGCAATACACCGCCCACGCAACAGGGGGTAGCAGAGAGCTCCACGGTATTCGGTCGGCAGAGCCAGACCCTCCCGGAGAGCGGGACTTGTCAGGGAGCAGCTGGCTGACTTCTTTTTATCAGATGCTGGCGTGTTTCCCCACCACAGTGTGCTACAATTGGGTAGCACTGACCAATACACTGAAAAAAGGTCACTTTTACACACAAGGTTTAGCAGGTTTTACGAAGATAGAAATACAGTTGGGTATCTCTCTCTCTCCTGCTGTAGGATATTTCAGCCTCTCGAGGAGGGCACACAGCATTGACTTCAAGGCTACACACACACACACACACACACACACACACACACACACACACACACACACACACACACACACACACACACACAACTTTGATACATAACAAAAAATGTGACTCAGTAGTCCTATGCTTGAAGTTGATTCAATATTTTTGTGTAATAATGTACAATACGTGCAGTGTCGCCCCCACCGACAACGCATCGTGTTGTGCGCATTGACGCATAATGGTGGCCGAAGCGTAGCGATGCGTAGCTTTGCGGACGCATTCTGTATGCATACCGATGCCCTAACTTCTGCAAGAGGTTTTAAGCATGGCTTTTTGCTGGATGCCGCTCTGAGCGGAGAGCTACGTGACACACGCCACTACATCGCTGAGGACTCGCGGTTAAATAGGCCGTTCTACAAACAGAGCATGCCAGGCAAACACAAAGCTGACAACCTCACCAGCACAAGTCCATACAGACGTTACACACTAACACCTTGTAACGCCGATGACCTGCCGATTCATTCAACCCGATCTGGACTCCTTCATAATGAATCAGTCGTCCCAGACACTTCACTGATACATCACAGATTGGCTTTATGGTCAAAGATGGTTTTTGTATGATTAACTTCAGTCTCTGCCAGAGACGCGTGCTTTTAAAAGTAACGAGTAAAGTAAAAAGTTAGTTTCCATAGGGGGTAACTAAGGAAAGTAACTGATTACTTTTTTTTAAGTAACGAGTAACGAAAGCAACAACAACTATTTAAAAGTAACTTCCCCAACACTGGTGTTGAGCAACTTAACGTTAACACTGACCGGTTTAAACAGTTGAAAACATTTAATAGAAATTTAGAAAAGTTACGAAAAAGTTCTTACACATATATACACACACACACACACACAACAAACACACACACAAACACACACAGACAAACACACACACACACACAGACAAACACACAACACACACAAACACACACAGACAAAACACACACACACACACACACACACACACACACACACACAAACACACACACACACACACACACAAACACACACACACACACAGACAAACACACACACACACACACACACACACACACTAATAGAGACACCGAGTAATGGCCTCCAACGTTTATATTTTCTCTGCGAATCTTTGAGTTAACATGTAGCCTACTAAACATGAGTTGAATTTGCACTGCAGCACCTCCCCATTTGGTGATGAAGTGCAGTCATGCTGCGTTCATGAGCGTAGGCTCAGGTCTACGTCCGAGTAGCCTATATTTTAATTCAACGTCTTTAATGGTAAGAGATGGCACAGGGATGGATAATGAGCGTTTATTAAGATTAAATCACAATGCCACATATGGCAGACACCTTCAGATATGAGAGACCCCCTCAGATTTTTGACTTTGGTGCTTTCATGGCTCCCTCTGGCTCCAATGTAATTCGAACACTGTAACGGTCTCACCTGCGCTAAAGGCCTACGATATACATGAGCTATGCTAGCACGGTAAGTTAATAAAGTGCAAGAAAGTTGGCTTTTATGCTCTTATGGATATGGGATGTTCCAAAAATAATAAATAGTTATAATGATTACATTCATAACTTGTATTAACCCTTGTGTCCACCATGCATGTTTTTCTGGGTCAAAATTTTAAATGAATGTTTGTGATTGGTCGTGGTTGTTGTTAACCTGCGTCGTGACACAGCTTTATGCAGATGTTAGGGTTAAATGAAGCCGGGGGACTTTAATACATCCAGGACATGTTGATCTGGATTCATAGTCCAGGCCCCAGAAACCTGTTGATGAGAAACTGCCGAGTCATTGAAACTGACATGTGGTTATTTTGACCAAATAGGATCAAATCTGACCTCAAACTGCATTTTCTGACATATTTAAACCACGTGTTGTCTTCTCGTGGACCTGCAACGTTTTGTTTTTCTGGCTCAAAATTTAAAACTAAAATTGCTCGACACTTTTTCTCACTTTTTAGTTTTTTTGTCACTTTTTCCCAGTATTTTTTGTCACTTTTTCTGCTGCTTTTGTCACTTTTTCCCAATTTCTTTTATGTTTTTGTCGCTTTTTCCCACTTTTTTGTCACTTTTTCATTTTTTGTCACTTTTTCCAATGTTTTTGTTTATTTTTCTTACTTTTTCTTACTTTTTCCAAGTCTTTTGTCACTTATTCTGATGTTTGTTGATTTTGTTTTTTGCTTTTTTTTTTTTTTTTACGTTTTATTTATTTATTTTTTACTTTTTGAACCTTTTTGTAATTTTTTTCAATGTTCTTTTATAATAATTTTTCTTTAAATACTATAAAATTAAATAAAACACCCACATTCAATAATAGTAGTGAACGGATCATTTATGTTACTTGTGAAAAGCGTTTGAATTGAACCATCCACAGTTTTTGGGGCAATTTGGTTAAAGTAAAACCGAAATTTCTGATGTAGAAACTTTTTGAAAGTAGGTCAAATTTAACACACACATGCACGCGCACAGATGTAGCGGCTCTGACCACGCCCACGTCATGCACGTGTTTTCTGGAGTTAGCTAAGATTGAGATATTTATCCAGACGGTTTCCCGCTCTCCGGTTGTCACGGTAAGGATTCAGCTCATCTTTTAATCGTAATCAGAGACATGTATGTGGGAAATCATCTTTTAAAGTGTCATATTTAATGTGAGAAAGTACGTGAAAGTCGTGTACGGGGTGTGTCTAACGTCGGTCCCGATGTGTTGCTGTCGCTGCCGAAGCTCATCGGAAAAACTATACTTTTAAGACTTATCAGTCATTATAAAGCAAACACCTCGCGATTCATTTTAAGAAAAACACCACCGGAGTCATTGCTGACCTCACTGTCATTCGGCATGGGTTAAGTCGATCAGGCTTCCTAATTTACATTTTATAACTACTTTAAATGCTTTGATTGCCAACACTGTCAAACATTCCGCGGAGGGCTGCAGCAAACCGCGTCATTTGTGGAGTTGACTTATAGAGTTGAAAACAATCTTTTTACAGAAATAGATAACGTTTTGATTATTTACTACTATGACGAATTCACCAGACTAGTCAGTGTAGCTCGACAGTCTTGGACGTTTTCTTGTACGTTGCGTATTCTTTTTGCTGAAGTGCAGAGACATTAAATGCTGTGAGTTTTAAAGGGAGTCTGGTGGGGTTCAGACAGAGGCGGGTGGAACGATACTGGGCACAGTGGCAGAGAAACCAACGATGTTTAATACTGACAACAAGCGTTAATATTCATCCAAATATAGATACGGTTCTTCAACATTTAACTGTTATTTTGTTTAAATGAGAGCAGATGAGTTCAGTTTGCTGTCTTCTGTCTGGTATTTTTCTTAAATCAATGAGTACACATGGACTTTGAGACAAAGATAATACCTTTTAGTGACAAGTTAGTAGTTTTATGTTTAGTATTTGTATTTTAATCTAAATTATTGAAATTCTTTGGCACATTTTACTGTCTGAAAAATGCAGTTTTAACTAAGTTATATATTTTAATTATTAGTAGTATTATTTCATTATTGTTTTTTATTTTTATTTTTGTTTTTATTATTATTTTATTTTATAAATTTTTTATGAGGAAGTTGCTGACTTCATCACCTGAATTATGTCTGGCAAGGCTGGCGTGAAGGAATTTCTCCACCCAATCTGTCAACACACACACACACACACACACACACACACACACACACACACACACACACACACACACACACACACACACACACATATATAGAGAGAGACACACACACACACACACACACACACACACAGACACACACACACACACACATATAGAGAGGAGCACACACACAGACACACACACACACACACACACACACACACACAGACAGGAAGAGACACACACACAGACAGGAAGAGACACACACAGACACAATTCCTTCACGCCAGCCAGGAATTTCTCCTCCCAATCTGTCCGTCATCACACACAAACACACAGAGACACACACACACACACACACACACACAGATGACCTAACAATGGTGGTTTGTCTGAACGCTGAAGATCAGCTGATACAACAATCCTCCGTCAGCGCCGTTTAACAACATGACTCAGAATCTGAAGACATATTAAAATACATCAGTTTATAGCTAATAAAGAGTCCAAATGTTAAAAATACAAGATATAAAGAGCTGAACCTAAACAGTAGATAGTCACCTGATCTCATAGGAAGTCTTCAGAAACCTGTTGATGAGAAACTGCTGAGTCATTGAAACTGATATGTGGTTATTTTGACCAAATAGGATCAAATCTGACCTCAAACTGCATTTTCTGACATATTTAAACCACGTGTTGTCTTCTCGTCGACCTGCAACGTTTTGTTTTTCTGGGTCAAAATTTAAAACTAAAATTGGTCAACAGTTTTTGACACTTTTAAGTTTTTTGTCACTTTTTTCCAATGTTTTTGTAAATTTTTTCCCAATTTTTTGTCACTTTTTCCCAATTTCTTTTTTTAAATCTTTATTTTTAGGGGGAATACCAGAGCAGGGGGAATGAGAGGGGGCAACACCAGAGCAGGGGGGAATGAGAGGTGGTAACACCAGAGCAGGGGGAATGAGAGGGGGGAACACCAGAGCAGGAGGAATGAAAAGGGGGAACACCAGAGCAGGAGGAATGA
Organism: Perca fluviatilis; assembly: GCF_010015445.1. Taxonomy (NCBI): domain Eukaryota; kingdom Metazoa; phylum Chordata; class Actinopteri; order Perciformes; family Percidae; genus Perca; species Perca fluviatilis. The sequence goes on from NC_053129.1 coordinate 35,550,975, forward strand.
GAGGGGGGAATACCAGAGCAGAGGAATGAAGAGGGGGCAACACCAGAGCAGGAGGAATGAAAAGGGGGAACACCAGAGCAGGGGGAATGAGGAGGGGGAACACCAGAGAAGGGGAAAGTGGGAAAACACCAGAGCAGGGGAATGAGAGGGGGAATACCAGAGCGCGGGGAATGAGAGGGGAAACACCAGAGCAGGGGGAATGAGAGGAGGGAACACCAGAGCAGGGGGAATGAGAGGGGAAACACCAGAGCAGGATGATTGAAAAGGGGAATACCAGAGCAGGGGGAATAGAGGCGGGAATACCAGAGCAGGGGGGAATGAGAGGGGGAAACACCAGAGCAGGGGGAATGAGAGGGGGAAACGCAGAGCAGGGGGATGAGGAGAGGTAAACGCCAGAGCAGTCGAATGAGAGAGGTGGAAACGCCAGAGCAGCGGGAATGAGAGGGGAAACACCAGAGTAGGGGGAATGAGGGAAGGGGAAACACCAGAGCAGGGGGAATGAGAGGGAAACACCAGAGCAGGCGGAATGAGAGGGAAACCCAGAGCAGGCGGAATGAAGAGGTAAGCATCGGAGCAGGGGGAATGAGGAGGGGGAACACCAGAGCAGGGGGAATGAGAGGGGAAACGGCAGAGCAGGGGGAATGAGAGGGGACGCCAGAGCAGGGGGAATGAGAGAGGGGGAACAACAGAGCAGGGGGAATGAGAGACGCAGAGCAGGGGGAATGAGAGGTGGAAACGCCAGAGCAGGGGGAATGAGAGGGGAAACACCAGAGTAAGGGGAATGAGAGGTGGAAACACCAGACCAGGGGGATTTGAGGGGAAACACCAGAGCAGGGGGAATGAGAGGAGGAATACCAGAGCAGGAGAATGAGAGGGAAAACACCAGGCAGGGGGAAGAGGGGAAACACCAGAGCAGGGGAATGAGAGGGGAAACACACCCAGAGCAGGATGATTGAGAGGGGAATACCAGAGCAGGGGGAATGAGAGGGGAATACCAGAGCAAGGGGAATGAGGAGGGGAATACAGAGCAAGGAATGGGAAGAGGGGGAATACCAGAGCAGGGGGAATGAGAGGGGGAATACCAGAGCAGGGGGAATGAGAGGGGAAACACAGAGCAGGGGGAATGAGATGGGAACACCAGAGCAGGGGGGAATGAGAGGGAAACACCAGAGTAAGGGGAATGAGGCCGGGAAACACCAGAGTGGGGGAATGAGAGGGAAACACCAGAGCAGGGGGGAATGAGAGGGAAACACCAGAGTAAGGGGAATGAGATGGGGAACACCAGAGCAGGGGGAATGAGAGGGGAAACACCAGAGTAGGGGAATGAGAGGGGAAACACCAGAGCAGGGGGAATGAGAGAGGAAAGACCAGAGTAAGAATGGGGATGAGGAACACCAGAGCAGGGGAAGAAAGAGGGGAAACACCAGAGCAGGGGAAATGAGAGGAGGAATACCAGAGCAGGGGGAATGAGAGGGGGAATACCAGAGCCAGGGGAATGAGAGGGGAAACACCAGAGCAGGGGAATAGAGACAGAGCGGGGGAATGAGAGGGAAACACAGTAAGGGGAATGGGAGGTGGAAACGCCAGAGTAAGGGGAATAGAGGGGGAAACACACCAGAGCAGGGGAATGAGAGGGGAAACACCAGAGTAAGGGGAATGAGGAGAGGGGAAACACCAAGAGCAGGGGAATGAGGGAAACACCAGAGTAAGGGGGAATGAGAGGGGGAATACCAGAGCAGGGGAATGAGAGGGGAAACACCAGAGCAGGGGGAATGAGAGGGGAAACACCAGAACAAACGTTGTGTTCCATATATACATTATAATAGAGCCATGTCAGTTATATAGTGTGGCTCTGACAGAGCGCTTGGCCTGTTCAGCACCATCGCTGTCCATCAGCTGTCGCTGTCCGTGGTGCTGAAACATTTTCACTTGACTGGCAAACTGTTTTTCTTTGTTCGTCAGCACAAACTTGTTAAAAACGATGTCTTTTCTTAGTGTTTTATTTTACATATAGTCTTACTTTGCATTTTTTGTCAGTTTTTGTGCTTTTTGTCACATTTTTTGTCGCTTTTGTCACTTTTTAGCCACTTTTTCTCCACTCTTTTGTCACTTTTTTGTCACCTTTTATCACTTTTTTGTCGCTTTTTTGCCCCCCTACACATAACTATTACATATTGTTGTCACTTTTTGTCACGTTTTTGTCGCTTTTTTTTTCTCGCTTTTTAGCCACTTTATTGTCATGTCTCAAATAACTACTACACATGGTACACCCCACATAACTATTACATATGATACACATGGTACACCCTCACACATAACTATTACATATGACTACACATAATTGTACCCCCTACACATAACTATTACATATGATACACATGGTACACCCCCCTACACATAACTATTACATATGACTACACATGGTACACCCCCTACACATAACTATTACATATGACTACACATGGTACACCCCTACACATAACTATTACATATGACTACACATGGTACACCCCCTACACATAACTATTACATATGACTACAACGGTTATGGAACCCCTACACATAACTATTACATATGACTACACATGGTACACCCCCTACACATAACTATTACATATGACTACACATGGTACACCCCCTACACATAACTATTACATATGATACACATGGTACACCCCCCTACACATAACTATTACATATGATACACATGGTACACCCCCCTACACATAACTATTACATATGACTACACATGGTACACCCCCCTACACATAACTATTACATATGATACACATGGTACACCCCCCCTACACATAACTATTACATATGATACACATGGTACACCCCCCCTGGAGGTGTTCAGGGGTCCGTTCCAGGTAGGAGGTTTAACAAACTCTGAGTCTAACCCTGATGTCTGAGTTGATTTATCCTGAGATGGAAACTCTGAGTTTTCGGTTCCAGAACAGCTGATATGAGTTGGTTCAATCAACTCGGAGTATGTTCACTCAGGGTTACACGTGTGCACATAAGGCAGTATGAATGGAGCCATGATTCTACGATTCACCATGGTAACAACCACTAACAAACTGGTCAGCGGAAATATTCATGCGCACAAACAGCGAGTTTGAACCTTTTATATATATGTCTATATGGACACAGACACACACAGACACACACACACACACACACACACACACACACACACACACACACACACACACACACACACACACACACACACACACACACACACAAACACACAGATACAGACACACACACACACACACACACACACACACACAGACACACACACACACACACACACACACACACAGATACAGACACACACAGACACACAAACACAGATACACACAGACACACACACAGACACACACACACAGACACACACACACACACACACACACACACACACAGACACACACACAGACACACACACACACACACACACACACACAGACACACACACACACACACACACACACACAGACACACACACAGACACACACAGACACACAAACACACACACAGATACAGACACACACAGACACACACACACATACACAGACACAAACACACACACAGATACAGACACACACAGACACACACACACATACACACACACAGACACACACACACAGATACAGACACACACACACACACACACACACACACACACACACACACACACACACACACACACAGACACACACACACACACACACACACACACACAGACACACACACACACACACACACAGACACCAAGTCTTGTACTAACCGTGAGAAAACACTATTGTGTGTTCAGGGTGTGTGACAGTTCACATCGGTCCCGTGGTGATGTGTAGCAAGTCATTTTGTGGTCGTAAAAAAAAAAAAGAATCAGGAAGTATCTCAGAGAACTTTCTTCCATCTAAAGAGTTTCTGCTGAAACAGGAAGTTGTGTGATGGCACAACATTTTAGTGTGTGTGTGTGTGTGTGTGTGTGTGTGTGTCTGACAAGCTGAAACGTGTCTCTGATCTAAACTTCTGTTAAACACGTCAGATATGTTTGCTTCATGTAAGACAGGAATTACATAAATTAAAATAAATACAACAAACTATAACACACACACACACACACACACACACACACACACACACACACACACACACACACACACACACACACACACACAAAGACACAGACAGTGACACACACACATACATATTCACACACACACACACACACACGGCAGGTTGCCATGATTTTTTACACCGGGAAGTCATCTTAATGTCAGATAATAATATTGATGTTTTTAATATAGAAGGGCCAATGTACAATGGCTTTTGTGATTTCCTGAAAATGCATGGTCTAATCCAATTAATTAATGCTCCAACCAGAATAACGGAACATAGCCAAACTGCTATTGACCATATCATGGTATCTGACACATGTAAAATCCTACAAAGTGGTGTCATTGTGTATGGAATTAGTGACCATTTTTTAACTTACTGTACCAGGAAAGTTAAGAGGGCTCAGATTAAATGTCATAAATCTGTGAAGAGTAGAAGTTTAAAAGGGTACAATGTTAACAAATTTCAGAACATACTAAATAATATTAACTGGTTGGAGATTACCAACATATGTGACGTTGATATAGCATGGGATCGCTTTCAATCTATTTTCTTGGAAGTACTTGACAAGATAGCTCTATTAAAAGAGATCAGGATTAAACAGAGATCTCAACTTTGGATAAACAATGAGATCATGGACACTATTTACTTGAGGAATACAATTTTAAGTGAGTTTAAAAAAACAAAACTGCCAGCGCTTTTTAATGAATATAAAATACTTAGAAATAAGGTACAGCCGAATAATGGGGTATGTGGCCGAAAAGGACTTTTTATGTCTAAAATTGAGGAGCATAAAAAGGATCCCAAGAAATTGTGGGCAACTCTTAGGCCTTTGGGAACGAAAGAGAACCCTAAGCAAAAACCAGGTAAAATCGGCCTAGATATTAATGGGTCCATATTGTATGATAAAAAATTGGTCGCAGATACTTTTAATAATTTCTTCACAACAATTGCAAAAAATCTGGTGCAGAAGCTTCCATCTACTTCGGGTGTTTTTAGTGATCCACAGAGGGTACATAAGTTTTATGAAGAAAAGGGAGTCCGGCCAAACACGTTTTTTTTCAAACAAGTAACAGAGGAGCTAGTACCCAGATTTCTAAGAGATGCTGCTGAAAAAATCACTCCTATCATAACCTATCTCATTAATTTATCCATTGAAAAAAAACATTTTCCAAATAAATTTAAGGTGGCAAGAGTGATACCTTTATATAAAAAGGGGCCTAAATCTGATCCTGGAAATTTCCGCCCTGTATCTATCCTGTGTTCAATATCAAAAATTGTTGAAAGGATCATTTATGAGCAAATAGACAGTTATCTAGCAGAGCAGAACCTTTTATTTGACTTTCAATCAGGCTTTAGAAAAGCCCATTCCACTGATACCTGTCTGCTTTACCTTTCAGATTTTATTAGGAAAGCGGTAGATAAGGGGAACTTTTGTGGCATGGTGTTAATAGACCTTCAAAAAGCCTTTGATACGGTTCACTATGATATCCTTTTAAACAAACTTAAAGCTCTGGGATTTTCTCGTACTTCTCTGCAGTGGGTGAGGTCATACCTGGTTGGCAGAGAACAGGTGGTAGATGTGGAAGGGACCTTGTCCTCACCACTTAAATTAATGTGTGGTGTTCCCCAGGGGAGCATTTTGGGTCCTCTCTTTTTTTTGTTATATGTTAATGATATGTCGTCTGCTATAACTTGTAATCTATTTTTATTTGCAGATGATTCAGCTATTTTAGTCTCTCATAAAGAGAAATCAGAGGTGGAAAGGTTGCTTAGTTTAGAGCTCCTTAATCTCAGTGTTTGGTTAACAGACAACAACCTGTCTCTCCATCTGGGCAAAACAGAGTCAATTCTTTTTGGGTCCAGAGTTAAACTGAAAAAGTCTATGGGGTTTAGGGTAGTAGTAGATGATGTTGAAATTACGGCCAAGGAAGCGGTCACTTACTTAGGCTGTATACTGGACAACAAACTATCAGGGGAGTTTATGGCCCGAAAAGTTATCTCAAAGGTAAGCCAAAGGACTAAGTTCCTGGCAAGAATATCCAGCCTCTTAGATAGTAAGACCTTGAAAATCCTGGCTGATGCCCTTGTTCAATGCCATCTTGACTATGCCTGTACATCTTGGTATACAGGCATTACTACAAGCCTCAAAGACAAGCTACAGATCTGTCAAAATAAACTGATCAGAGTGGTTCTTAAACTCCATCCTAGAACTCGTCTTCTCCCTGACCATTTCTCCAGTCTTAGGTGGCTCAGAGTGGAGGAGAGAGTTTCCCAACTTAAACTGTGTTTAGTATATAAGATAAGAAATAACCTGGCACCCAAGTATTTATGTAATTACTTTTCAAAAATTAGTGATATGCATAGCTATTCCACCCGGGGGAGTTCCACAGATTACAGGCCCTGCTGTTTTAAGAGCTGTATGGGAAAGTACTCTTTCCTATACTCGGCAGCTGTCTTGTGGAATGGCTTACTTTCCAACCATAAATTGTTAAGCTCCTCCTACTTTCATTTTAAATCTTCAATAAAAAAATGGTTATCAAGTCCATAAAAAAACTCAAAAGATCCTTGAAGTACTAGGAATATTGTACTGTTGTTTGTACTGTATTGTCTGTTTATGTGTCTGTATGTCTGTCAGGGAATCTAGTCCCTGTTTTCCTTTGTGTTTTAGATCTGTTTTATTTGTCTGTTTTGATTATTAATCGACCCTTTTCCACTTTGTCCTCAGTGTTTTTAGTCCATGTGTTGTATTCCCCTTCCATCTTAAGGACCACAATGGAAACAAGCCTTTGGGCTTTATTGTGTTTTTATGCTTTTGAACACCACTTGTTGATTGTTTTTCAATAAAGTTTTCATTCATTCATTCATTCACACACACACACAGACACACAGAGACACACACACATACACACACAGACACACACACACAGACACACCTAAAGTCTTGTACTAACCGTGGGACAACACTGTCTTCTACTTCCACTATTGTGAGTTCAGGGTGTGTGACATCACATCGGTCCCGTGGTGATGTGTAACAAGTCATGTTTTAGTCTCTGGTGCAATTTTGTGGTCGTAAAAAAAAAAAGAATCAGGAAGTATCTCAGAGAACTTTCTTCCATCTAAAGAGTTTCTGCTGAAAGGGGAAGTTGTGCGATGGCACAACATTTTAGTGTGTGTGTGTGTGTGTGTCTGTGTGTGTGTGTGTGTGTGTGTGTGTGTGTGTGTGTGTGTGTGTGTGTGTGTGTGTCTTTGTGTGTGTCACTGTGTGTGTGTGTGTGTGTGTGTGTGTGTGTGTGTGTGTGTGTGTGTGTGTGTGTGTGTGTGTGTGTGTGTGTGTGTGTGTGTGTGTGTGTGTGTGTGTGTCTGTCTGTCTGTCTGTGTATGTGTACAGTACAGGCCCGAGGTTTGGACACACCTTCTCATTCAAAGTGTTTCTTTATTTTCATGACTATTTACATTGTAGATTCTCACTGAAGGCATCAAAACTATGAATGAACACATATGGAATTATGTACTTAACAAAAAAGTGTGAAATAACTGAAAACATGTCTTATATTTTAGATTCTTCAAAGTAGCCACCCTTTGCTTTTTTGATAACTCTGCAAACCCTTGGTGTTCTCTCAATGAGCTTCATGAGGTAGTCACCTGAAATGGTTTTACCTTCACAGGTGTGCTTTGTCAGGGTTCATTAGTGGAAGTTTTTCCCTTATTAATAAAAAGCAAAGGGTGTCTACTTTGAAGAATCTAAAATATAAGACATGTTTTCAGTTATTTCACACTTTTTTGTTAAGTACATAATTCCATATGTGTTCATTCATAGTTTTGATGCCTTCAGTGAGAATCTACAATGTAAATAGTCATGAAAATAAAGAAACACATTGAATGAGAAGGTGTGTCCAAACTTTTGGCCTGTACTGTATGAGTGTTTGTCTAAGTTTGTGTGTGTCTCTGTCTGTGTGTGTGTCTCTGTGTGTGTCTGTGTGTGTGTATTTCCATAAACTCTAAGTTGTTTGGATGTCCTAATAAGCAGCAGATTGATTGATTGATTGATTGATTGTCCTCTGAGTTCCTGGTCAAACATGCTTTGAGTGCAAAAACAGGTTTGACAGCTTTTCAGATTTTTTGTCTGTTTTTTATCTCTTAAAACTCTGAAGTAGATGGATGAAGTGTTAAGTGCTCAAACACAGCCATCTCCCAACCCTAAGACTGACCTGGTATTATTCAAGACCCTTTACCACAGTCCAGGGGCCTCATTAATAAAACCTGTTACGCAAGAAAAAGTTGGGTGAAGCAGGGTGTAATTTGCCGTCACAACATTCCTCTCAATAGTCGGATTTATGAAGAATTTCCATGTGTAAAAATGTAAAAATGTTCCCAGTTTTCTGCGACTTTTTGACCATGCGTGAGATTGTGCGTAAGGCTCCCAAGGTTTTGTAGACTGTCTTTTAGTGATACCCCCCCTACACATAACTATTACATATGATCAGGGCTGTAGTCAAGACCACCTTGAGAGAGATATAAGGAGGAGGTTTCTGTCACTTTGGTATGTGGGATTTTGATGGATGACCTTTTGACCTGGGGGTCAAGAGGTACGACCACCTGTCAGAAAGTGATTGATGCCTTCCAGGTGTGTGTGACTGGTCTGTTCTGGAAGCTTCTAGAAGGAAGGCGTGTCCCGGAAATGACGGTGTGTTAAGTGATGATGCAATGAGGGCGCCTCCACAGGAAGTAGAAAAATGTTTCATTTAAATGATCCAATGAGCGTTAGAGATGAAATATCCGGATGTTTTTGAAATGATCCAGTGAGAGAAGAGGGGGTGTAGCGCTAATTTTGAGCATAAAAGGGTTTCTTCCCCGTTTGAAACAGAGAAAGATAGGTTTTTCATTCTACACACAGCATGAATGTAAGTTTGAGTAACACTGATGCGTTTGAAATGAGTCAATGACCAAGAATTAAATCAAGTATCTTTACACTCTTTGGAGCAGAGAGCAGAACGTGTGTAAGGCAGGGTTGTAAAATAGGAATGTGTAAGGCTCCTCTTACAACAGGCCAAGTAAGTGATTGTAATAAGCGTGAATGGGCCTAAGCCCAAAGGTCAATGCATTTCTACCCACACTCACGCACACACACACACACACACACACTCACACTCACACACACTCACGCACACACACACACACACACAAACAGCCACAGTTCATGTTGTCAGTACATGTTGATCGTATGTCTGTGCATGCTTAGCTCTAGTCCATATGTCTGGCTGTCCTGCGTCCTCCGCTGCTCCGTACTCATCTGGCTGTGCCTTCTTCGTTCTGGCCCGGGGATCGGTGTTCACTCCCTTTTCCCAACATACCCCTTTTTCCCCCCCTCTTTTTTCCCATGCCCACAGCAACACTCTACCAGAAATTGCGTTTTCAATTCAAATAAGCGAACCAGTGAGAAGTAGTAAAAAAAAAAACATTTTCAACAGATCACACAAAACCACAAATGGCATTTGAACACATAACATTCATTGTGACTACTTTCTTTGAATTTTGAGTGATTTATTCAACTTAGTCACACTTATTTTTTGTTTACGGTCAAAATGACCGCCATAGAAAAAAAAAAGTATAATATTCATCCATACACACACTCCTACAACTTTCCTGTGCTTGTGTGCCATTATACACATGAAACACACGCACACAAACAGACACAGTTCATGTTGTCAGTACATGTTGTCATGTTGCCGCTGCATGTGAGCCACTAATGTTCGCACACATATGCATATGAATTTTAATTTGTGAATACATTTGTATCATTTAAATGTAACCACATTGACTTAAAAGATTGTTTGTGTTTAATGTGGTGAAAGATGCAAACAAAAATTAAAAAACAAAAAGTATGCTTTTGTATTTATACAAAATGCAACCTGAACCAAATATGTTTCTTTGTAAAACGCCAGCGTTAAAAGTAAATAGTTCTAACTTGAAGTTATATGACTTCACCGGATGCATTTATGTTTTAGAGACGTTGCGTTGTAATTCAGAATTAAAACAATGTCGCCAAAATGTAAGTCTTACAGGCAAGATATGGTATGTTCAACATGAATTTGTGAATACAAAACTTATTTTGTATAATTTTAATGTAACTAGCACATTTGACAAAAAAAATGTGTTTAATGTGGTGAAAGATGTCAATTTAAAAAAGATCAAGTACTTCCTTAAGTATTTACGACCCTCATAAAACTGAATTCAAAGAAAAAAAAAAAAAAAAGTTGAATCTGTTAAGATTATGAAGGGGGCATACAAAGGCAAAGTTAGAGGGACCAAGATAAACCGGCGGGTAAAGATTTACACCGGGTAGAACATGTTAAGGACAACATGCGCGGAAGAAGGTCAACATGGCGACCAACAACAGGAACGGGTGCATGGGTTTCGAAGCTATAAGTAAGCAGATTTGCGACTTTAAATCGTAACTAAAGCAAGATCTAAAAATGTTTAAAGAAGAAATTGAACATGACACGAGAGAAGAATTCCACGAGTTCAAGCAAGACGTCAACCAACAGCTAGCGACATACATGCATGCTATAAAGGAGCAAAAACGAGAAAATCAGCAAGATGGAGACCCAGATCGATGACACGGATACGTGGAGTACTGAAGCTAACACCACTCTCCAACAAATGATGAAGGACCAACAGAAGCTGGAGGACAAATTGAATGACTTGGTCTCGAGAGCAGGGCAAAGATGGGTCAGTGATAGCGTTTGTTAAAAAACTGTTACGAACCAAACTGAGTGATGAGGTGGATTTGCAGATACAGCGCACCCACAAAGCCCTGGCACCGATACCTGGGTTTTTGTAAAATTAATTTCCAGCAATACAGTACTAAGGAGATGATTATCCTGAAAGCATGGCGACAGAAAATCACAATAGGATGTGGAGGGGTCAGAGAACGCGCTTGGTAGGAAACATCTGATGGACCGTCTTCACCATGGCAGAACGGGGTTGCACACAGGTGGAGACCTTGAGAACAGTGCCAGGCGAGCTAGAGTACGCCTCCAGAAATTTCAGCGCAGAAACCGGGAGGAGCAGTAGTGTTTCAATACAGACGGTAAATACTTGTCCCATAATATACTCTATTGTTAGCCAGACCCACATCAAGATCCTGGGTCTGGGAACTCACCATTGGCAGGGCTCAATCCCATGGGCGGGATAAACGGAAGTCTTTCAAATTTCCTCTGCACCAATAGGATAGCGCTACAACCAGGCAGAGCAACGCTAGGTGATAGATTAAACTTTTGCGCCGTATGTGGTCGGCCCAAAACTCGGAACACATCTTCATTTTTTAAGAATGACTTCAGTGCTTAACTCCAAGTTAACAGGTAGCAGCTAATGGGTAGGTGATTTAAAAAACTTTTTGGCTAAGTTGCTAAACGCATCTTGTTGTCATTTAAGGTCCCTGTTCATGTTGCACAGACATTTTAAATTGCATTTTTGTCTGTTAAGAGGCACAAAGGTATCTTATGCCCCCAAAACTGCTGTTTCAGCTAAGTGGAAGCTCTGGGCATTAGCTGCAGCAGCTCCGGTGTTGCTACCACTGATTTGGCTCGTATTTATTTTTTGCTATCATCAGTACTCACATTGGTATAGCGATCAAGATTAGTGTAAAAATTGACTTTGAAAAACTGACCCTGGCTGCCGCTAGAGTGCGTCTAGATATCTAGGCTACTATATTGTATTTTATGTGCTGACTCAGGGAGCAGTGAGAGGTCAGCTCTGTCTACGGGACTGTTAGTCAAAGTATCATTCCCCCTTCACTTAAAACTTTTTATAGTTTTATTTTGTGTTTGTTATAATGCTTGTTCTAAGCACATTATTGTGCTCCAGTTATCTTTACTTATGGTTTCAATGTTTAGCCTGTGGGAACAGAATGGTGTGAGATATTTTCAGCCCTGCTGTGATGCAGTCTAATGAAGTGAAGTTACTGTCCTTAAATGTGATTGGGTTGGGAAACCCAATTTAAAAGGTCTAAGGTAAAGGCCAAATTAAAAAAGAGAACGTTACATATATATTTTTTTTTTTTGTTGAGTGCAACTCCCTAATAGTAAAAAAACTATTTTTCAAATAACTAATGGATGTAACTGCACTGGAAGGGTGTCTGTTTATGTGTAGGTGATTTTAACATAGTATTGAATAGCTACCTGGATACAACTAGTCTAAAAGAAAATAGAATTGAGGTAGCTGATGTCTCTGACCATAGTGCACTATATCTAACAGTTCAACTAGAAGGTAGGATGCGCGAATCACCGGGGTTAAATATAGGCTTATTAAATAACAAATCAGCTGTATAATAAATTAAATCAGATATAAGAGAATATTTGAAGATTAATGACAACGGAGAGGTGGATCCATCTGGGACTCACTGAAGGCAGTGACTTGCGACAATTGATTGCCTTAACAACGTCAAATAAAAAGGAGGGTCTTGGAATATAATAACCTTGTATTAGACCTATCTAATGTGGAGCAGCAACATAAAAATAACAGTGATCCACAACTTTTAGTGCAAATACAACAATTAAAGAATCAGATTAATGATCTATTAGAACAAGATGTTGAGAAGAAAGAACTTGTTTTTCCAACCAGACATATTACGAATCAGGCCGCTAAATTACCTTACGTAAACAAGAAGCGGATAGTACCATACATAAGATACGGGACCCAGAAACAAATCAACTAAAATATCATGCTGTAGAAATAGAAGACATTTTCCTATACTACTACAAAAACTATATACCAAAACCTCCAGTACTAAAGTAGAAGCAATGGAACATTTTCTTAACGATCTGGATCTACCTTCGTATTGGCAAGAAACAAAATGATTGTATCATTAGCAGATTTTTTCACTGGAAGAGATAAATAATGCAATAGCCAACTTAAAATCAAGTAAAACTCCAGGTAGTGATGGTTTTCCAGTGGTATAGAACCTTTAAAGAAGAGCTAGTTCCCGTCCTGCTGAAAGCATTTAATGGGATTAAAGGGAGAAGGTAAACTCCACGCCATCATGGAAAGAGGCACTTATTACAGTACTCCCAAAGGAGGGAATATTGGAGTAACTATAATTAGAACACTTTATCAACAACAAAGTCAATGGATCATTGTATCCATTTTTCACAATGGAGAGGGCACTAGACAAGGTTGTTGTCTCAGTCCCACACTATTTACGTTTAATATTGAACCCTGGACCTCCCCTTATCTATACTGATGGAAATCCTAGAGGAGTTTAGTTATTATGCTGGTTATAAAATAAATATTACAAAGACACAACTTTGGTCATTCAACTATACTCCTTCAAAGGAAATAAGATGTAGATATGATGTAAAATGGGATATGGAATCAATAAAAGTACTTACGGGTGCACATAGTTAAAACAAATTATATGAGGTAAACTATAATTTAATTAACCAAAATATTAAAAAGATATTGAAAGATGGTCTACACACCCATTGGATTTTAGTAGTAAGATTAGCGTAATTAAGGAACATTTTGCCTAGATTGCTATATCTATTCAGGCCTTGCCAGTAGTGGTCATCAGTTCTTAGCCTGGGATGGAAAGAAGCCTAGAATAAAATATGCAACACTTCAGTCGGCCAAACAATAAAGTAGGATAGGCGCCCCAATCTTAAAGCAGCTCAGTTCCACCCCTATTTCTTTGGTGTAATGACAACTATTTTGCTAGATGGAAGGAAATCGAGACGTACGTTGAAGGTTATCCAATACAGTCAGTGTTAGGAGAAAAAGAAGTTCTGGTTTAACTTTGCGAGGCAGCTAAAACTAAGGAAAGACCAGCGAGTGCTTAGATGGATAGCCTTTGACACCCTGTTTAAGCCAGGAGTTATTCAAGGATTGGTCAGTAAAAGGTATTAAGGCAGTGTGTACGATAATAGACAACAATGAATGACAGACTTTCCAAACATTAAAAAAAGAAAATGTTCCCCTTCTAAAATCGGGATTTATTTAGGTATATACAATTTAGAGATTACTACAACAAAGAATTGAAAATGGAGAACTCACAAGAATGTAATCCCAGTTATAAGATAAATGATAAATGCTATGCTAGACCAAATAGTAACTGCGTTAAAATCATTTCTAGTGTATGGAAAGAATTACTCGCAGATAGTAAGCAACTCAACATTATATTTGAAATCAACGTGATAAAAGGAACTAATAATGGAAAATCCATCAGATGTATGGTACAATATGTGTTAAACCCAACATACTTCCCGCAAGTTCACAACAATTGGGTGTGTTTAACTGGAAAGATTTGTGCGTTTCTTTATTACACCTAAGATTAGCAGTAAAACATCATCATCACACACGTTTTTTGGGTTCTGAAATAAAGGTCATTTTGGGAGGATGTACATTTAGTTTTGAGTAATGTACTTGGCTATATAGATTCCTTTCTTATGTACTGTCTTGTAATTGGGCCATATTTCACTTGTAACAGGTACAGAGGGACAGAAACTGGTATAAACCCGTTATCTCTAAACAGCAACAATAGTTTGAGGTCATACATGAAATAAGGGAAATGGGAAAGGTTGAACTAGGTCTGAGAAAAGGTGCCAAAGATTGCAGAAGTGGACACATTTTACTTAAATAAAGCATAAGGACATTGCAGCTTGGACTCATTAGTGGATAAAGCAGTGACTTGAAATGTATACATTTTATTTCTATTTTGGTATCAGCACTTTCCTCTTGTTTCTCCCCTTTTCGATTTATTTTATTTTTATGTTATGTTTATGGTGTTGTTTTTCCATATATCACTCACAAATTGAGGCGACTGTTCAGTTGTTACAATGTACTGAAAATTCAATCAAAAACTTCACCAGATGCATTTATGTTTTAGCGATAGTTCGTAGTAATTTCCTATACTGAATTAACACATATACGCCAAAATGTAAGTCTCACAGACAAGATATGGTATGATCAACATGAATATGAATTCATGAATACAAAAATGATTTTGTATAATTTTAATATAACTAACATTCGCTTAAAAGATTGGATGTGTTTAATGTGGTGAAAGATGTACGCTTTAAAGAGTAGTAGTAGTAGTAGTAAGTTTAGCTAATTATAATAAATATACAAACATTAAACATTTTTTAAAACTTATGTGATCAGTGTTAAAACAAATGTAAGATGAGATTCAACGTTGCCCCAAAATTTCTTTTCTTTGGCAAAACGTCAACGTTAAAGTAATTAGTACTACTTTTGCATTTTTACTCTGGTCTTATGTTTCTGCACATTTCAACCTGAGCTCAGAGCTTAGGTACACCTTATGGATTTTACTTCAGCTTATTTACAAACATTACCAGTGTTAAAAAAAACAAAGTGTTTGTGACATTTTTGTATTAATACAGCTTTTAAAATGATATTGTATTCTCCTTGAACCTATTACACAATATGTATAAAATGTAAGATGAGATTTAACTTTGCACCCTGTCCTGTTTTTTTTTTTTTTTTTTTTTTGTAAAACACCAACGTTAAAAGTAAGTAGTACTATATCTTGAAGTATTTAATAATAAAGTATAAAGTAAGTAACCCTGGTCTCATGTTATCTGCATTTCAACCTGAGTGCTAGATTATTTTAATTGTCTTTTTTCTATCTACAACATCTATCAATGTTGGAAGATCTCTCTTGGAGTAGACTAGTTTCTACCTTTAACAGAGCAAAGGGCCTCTAGCTTGCAGTTGTCAGCTAAGGTCAAACTCTGCTCCTGACCTGCATACACACACACACACACACACTCACAACACACACACACACACACACACACACACACACACACACACACACACACACACACACACTCATTTATATATGTTTTATAAGGAACAACTTTATAACCATCACTTGTGGGGCCGGGTACCCCCTTTCCTAAAGGTGCTAGACATTATGAAAAAAATCAAAGTATACTCAGCATAGCTTTGTTAGCTTATACCTTCAAACATCTGAATTGATAAAGTAATGACTTCCCCATCCCTATACGGGGGACTTGAAAAAACTGAGTTAACATGGTTGGTTGGACCTCATTTGCATGTTATTTACATAATTCACTTACAAAATTCCACATCGATGATTAGTGGGGACTTTGCAACAAATAAATTAAATAAAGGTTTAATTTACAGATTTAATCCATGTAGAATGAAAATATGCATAAACAATTACTTTAATAACAAAATTTGTAAATTCATCTTAGCTTAGTGGTTTATAGATAGCGTTATCACGTGGAGCATGAAGCTTGAAAACCATCACACATCTTAACATAGCAAAATATATGATTTATTGATGTATACGGAGTTGGAAACCAGATATTTACATACACTTCAGAAAACTTATCAGTAAACTTTTTATTTCTTTACTGTCATACATGAAACTGAGTAAACTTTTTCTGTTTTAGATCTCCACATTTGAGTTAATTGGTGGCACACTCTGTGGATGCATATAAAGGCACACCCTCAAACACAGAGCCTCTTTCTTTGACATCATGGGAAAATTAAGAGAAATCAATCAAGACATCAGGAAAATGATTGTGGACATCTACAAGTGTGGCTCATCCTTGGGTACAATTTCCAGATGCCTAGAAAGGTCCCACGTTCATCTGTTCAGACAATAATATGCAAGTATAAAAACATGGGAATGTACAACCATCATACCGCTCAGGAAGGGAGACCGATTAGCAGTACGTAGCACCAGAAAAAACATGTTGTTTGTGTTCTCCTAATCCCTAGACCGAGTCAAGAAGCTGTGAGACTCTGTCCTCATTTCTCGGCGCTCTGGAGTCCTATAGTCTGAAAGCTGGACCTGAGTAACAGCGACCTGCAGGATTCAGGAGGCTCATCTCCTGCTGGACTTCAGAGTCCTAATGTACACTAGAAGACTCTCATGTCCAGTATTAAGATGATTGTAAAAGTGTAACAGTGGTTTTGTAGTTTCATTAAGAATTTAGAAAATAAAATATGTTAAATTTACCACACCTTTTAAAACATTGTGTAGCTTAAAGTATTTGTAAATCAGATTATCTTTTAAGACCAGGGGTTTCTATTATTTCATCTCTGGTAAAGGCATAATGACAAGCACAAAACGTAATTTCAGACACACAAAGAATCAGCAGACGAAATAGAAAGGTTGCATAATTACAAACATGGCTCTCAATCAAAATAAAAATTAAGAACAATGTTTTGAAATGTGTACATTTATATCTGGGCTGGAATTGGCTGTAAGCTCTCAGAGAGAAGTTGTGAAGCTCTGTCCTCAGTTCCACAATCTTTTTTTTAAATGGTTTCAACCTGGTACTTCTGACAGCAGATTGCCTCCTGAGTTAGTGAATGTCAGATGGACATGAAGAGCAGCCAGAAACTCCTGAACACACAGATGAACAAGCTGAACACCAATGTCTTGGTACAGTCCTCTCCCTCTTTTAACATCTTCCACTTCCTCTCTAAACATCCTGAGTAAAAACTGAGGCTGCTCTGATATTGATGCCACACTCTGTCAGGTCTGATTCATAGGAAGATAAGTTTGCCTTTCTGCAGCTGCTCAAAAGCCAGTTTCCCCCAAAGATCATAATCCTGCTCTCTTGCGACTCCAGTGTGGATCTGTCTCAGCTCCTCCATCATATTTGATGTAACTTCTGTTTGGTCAGAACCACCAGGAAGCAGATGTACATCTCAGTCAGGTATTGGGCAGCTCTCTTCCCTCTCTGGTCTTCAACACGTCCTCCAGAACTGTAGCAGTGATCCAGCAGAAGACCCGGGATGTGGCAACATGATGTGAAGGCTTCGGGATGTCTTGATGTGGGAGCTGATTCTGTTGGCCTGCTCCTCATCTATGAATCTCTTCCCTGAAGTACTCCCCTCCTTCTGTGGGGTCAGTGAACCCCTCTGACCTCTGTCACCATGTCAACACACTCAGGAGGGATCTGATTGGCTGCTGCAGGTCGTTGTGGTTATCAAGAGGCGAGCCGAGAGAAGCAGATTTTCCCCGATGAAGTTTTGTCAGCAGCACATCCACTGAGGTGGACTTTGTACCATCAGTAAGGGTTTTATTATTGTGAAAGTTACGGAGGAAGTCGACAATCATCTAGACCGCCAAAGATGAACACCACTGGGAAATCTTCAAACCTTTTCCCCCTGATGAGGATTGTCAGGAGCACACCCACTGAGTCCTGCAGCTCTGAGACAGGACAGCTGGAACCCCCCCAGAGTCCACACTATTAACTGGGAACCCTCAGGTAAGTTATGTACCCTTATGTCCTGTCTCTCTTAGTTACGTTGCAGCTATAGTTTTTAGACTGCCGGCGACTTCCTTCCTTCCTTTGACACACTGACCTGCTCTCTCCTCTCCCTTTCTATTACCATTTGTGTGCAGCCCGGTCCCAGAAATGCTTGTTACTAATCCTAGCTTCTGGGGAGTTTACTCCCCGGAGTCCCTTATGTTTTTTCCCAGCGTATTTCCTTGGAGAACGCTGGCACCCAAGATCCTGGTTGCAGCTGTCTCCTGGTCGCTGTCCTGCACTCCCTGCTGAGCTCTCCGGTGCCCTGCAATGTCAATGCTGCATCCTGCTGAACCCTGCAGCTTCCTGCTGAACCCTGCTCCTTCCTGCTGAACCCTGCTGCTTCCCGCTACGTCCATCCATGCTCTGCTGGGCCACGCTAACATCCTGCAACGCCCTGCAGCGCACTGATATGACATGAACTACTACGACTACCGATTTGAAGTCACTGTTCCATTATTAATGTGACTATTACTGCCACTGTTCATCATACTCGGAACCGCAGACAACCGCCTACCAAGAGCCTGGGTCTGTCCGAGGTTTCTTCCCCAAAGAGGGAGTTTTTTTTGCGCGCCACTGTCGACCATCCTTGCTCTTGAGGGAATTACTGTAATTGTTGGGGCTTTGTAAATTATAGAGTGTGGTCTAGACCTACTCTATCTGTAGTGTCTCGAGATAACTTGTGTTATGATTTGATACTATAAATAAATTTGAATTGAATTGAATATTATCTGCCATGCTTTTCTCACAATTTTTTTTTGGAGGACTAGTTTCCTTTTTACAAATTATATGCTTTGTCCATTTTTATATATGGACATAGAAAAGAAAGACACTGAGGACAAGTATTAAGGTATTAAAGACAAGCCAAAATTAAGCACCACCCATCGTCTGACCGGACAGTGCAAACTTTCCCATTTTAAGCTCAACAGTTACTAAAATATGTTTCTGAGGAACTGAGGAACTCTGCTGCTCATGTTGAACAGCAGTTAAGACTCATGTTGGATCATTCTGACTGTTTCCTTCCTCCAGACTGGACCATGGTGTAAAGAAGAGGTTGACTAAACCGCCACAGTCAAGTTTCATGTCATCATAAAACCCCCCCCGAGCCCTATCCCTCTGGAAATTCCTCTCAAATGAATCAACCATAAGGCCTATTTGGACATTTCTGGTCTTATTTGATGGTTAGAAACTAATGAATATAAATCCATTGTAACAAAATGTATTTTATCATTCTAGAGTAAATGTACAGTAGATGCATATCTTGAATTTTTTATTTCTTATATTTACAAATGTTCATATTATTATTACAACTTAAATGTTAAAGGTAAGGATATGTAATATTGTGGTTTATACTGGCAGCTAGCGGTTAAAATAATTACTGCACTACCAATTCAAAATACTGGAGAGTCGTTTCCTCCTGCCCAGACTTCGGTTCACGGGGTTGCCAGGCTGAGACCGCGAGCATTCAAAACAACGCGTTGCTAGACACTTTTCTCACATAGCCAGACATTACGCACCGCGCACAGCGCGGAGCAGCTAACGGTAGATGCTGGCTATATTGACAGTCATAAAAGCCCGTGCTCACGCGGAGCTCTGTAACGAACTGACAGACACACTTTTTCGGCTTAAAATGACAGTATGAACCGCTAAAAACACAACAACCTCACTGTCCTCTCCACACGCCAGTCAGGCACACTTCCTTGGCTTAGAATTACAATACGAACCGCTAAAAATACCACCACCTTGCCGACGGAACACTTCATTGGCTTAGAATTACGGCAACAATCGCTAAACACACTGCAAACTCACAGTCCTCTCTTTACGATTTACAGCCCCCCTCTCGTGGCTTAAAATAACTCACCGTTGTCGGCTCCAGCCGCTGACGAGGCTATACGCTGTAAACAGCCATGGCCCGCTTGCCTGGTCCTAACGTTAACAGGTAGCAGGGTTAGCATGGCGGCGTTAGCCAGGACCAGTCGGGATCACTTTACTGGCTATGTCTCAATTGTTTTTGCGAGTAACCAACTCGGGTACTCTAGCTATATAATTCAATGTGAGTACACAAATGTTGAAATGACAAAAAATGCCCATCCCTAGTAGCTGTGATAAATTAGCCTGAAGCTAATGTTTACCTGTTCAGGAGGAAATAAGCCAACTCTGCATCCTTTTGGGCTCTAAGCTGTCTCCATCTTTCAAATACATCTCCAATATTTACCAGGGGGTTGTTACGTCTCTGGTCACGCAACTGTTAGAAACATGCTGTTTTCTTTTTTTTATGTCATGTAGAATCTATCTCCATTGATCCTGTTCGTTTGTTTGCTGCTTTCATGGCTGTACTACCGTTACAGCTGTAGCGCGCTGGGTTTACGTGTTTACAGGTATATCTGGCAACCTGGCCTGCCTGTCAAACTGGGCCGTTGATAACAACACACAGATCAAAACATAAACATAAATTCCGTCACAGAATGTAAATTTCAAAAAGAAAAAATACTGACATTAGCATTGTTGTCAGAAAAGATAGTATTTCTGTTTAACATGTTTCCTTAATATCTGATGAGGCATTGGTGTCATTTTTGGATTTATTACAGTACAAATATTACATATTGGACCTTTAAAAGACTGTAGACTGTAGTAAATCTGTGATCGATACCGTGGTCTATTTAAGAAAGCCATGAACGTGCACTTATCCCAGCTATCTACACCTGGCTTGACATAGCTTCACCGTCTGATCCTGGCTCGGCAAACGTGCAACCAATTAAGCCGCGATGAGCGGACCACACTAAGTCAAGCTGCGCTTTTTCAATTGTCCTGGATTTCTTCATTCTACTTTTGTGCAACAGGCCCTGAACATATGAATAGGAATGTAAACAGTCTATTGTTGTAGTGCGACTTACATCTATTTGTTTTTTTCTGTATTACTATGATATTGTAAAGTAAGGGCGGGACTTTATAAGCATTATGTTTCTGCCTGCTCCTTCTTAAAATCATCCTTTTGTTCTTTGATGGAATCTAGATTTGTGTTTTATCTTTTTGTTTTTATCTGATTTTGTTTTCTCTTCTTCATTCACAGTATGTTGATGGTTCAAGATAAATAAAACAAACTGTGTTGACTTGATATTCACTGTAATCACGTTTTCTTGCAGCAGTCCAAACTATTGATTTATTTCTTTTTTTTTATTATTTTAAGGTTTAAAGACTAAAAACAGAGTTGACGTTTATGAGTTCAACCTGTTTTAACAAATGTAAATCTTGTACATTTAAAAGTCAAAGAATAAAGAGTTTTCTTTACAATTAAGTGGTATTTCTTTCATATTTATAACATTTGAACATGTTTTATACTTCTTGTGAATATAATCCAATTAATCTTATTTTCATATATGAGTGTTTTGTATAAATATGTTTGTGAAATTGAATGGACGAGTCTCACATGTATCCTTCCGCGCTAACTTCACATAGACAGTATATAAGAATGGACCAATCGACCCCGTGTCTCTGGTCTGAGACCAGTGAAGGATATCAGAAGTCTCTTTCCCGGTCGCTGGCGCGCGTTACTGAGCAGCCTCCAACTGAGCTTGAAGACTAGATGTGACCGTGAGCAACCTGTCTGAAAGTGTGAAGTCTTCTGGTAGCTGTGCCGAGAGAAATCTCAATCATTCCCAATCTTAGAGAGACGGAGAGCGTAGGTATATGTAAGGAGATAACATAGGCACAGGCTAATTACTGATCACTAACATGCTAGTTAACATTAGTCATTAAACCTAAACAGCTAATGGAAGTCCAAACTGCCTGTGAGCTTCTCCTGTACCATAGATATATACACTAGATGTCGCCTTGACTACGGCAGTTCATTGGAACGAATGCGTCAACAGAGCCGCCATCTTGGAACAGGGGAGTAACTCCTCTTTAATGCATCAGCGTCAATGTAGGCAAAGGGCTAACGGGAATAAAATCACCATAAATCGTCATGAATGTGATTTTCTAGTTTTTGTGGTTCGTTCCAAAGGTCAGACATGTATTTATTTAAAAAATTAAGCTTTTGATATATGTATGTATATATACATATACAGTGCCCTCCACAATTATTGGCACCCCTGTCTAAGATGGGGTCATGGACTTCTAAGAATTCTCCTTTTTTTTACTTTTTTTATTACTTTGGTGGTAAAAAAAAAAATCACACATTTAGAAAAAGAAAACTTGAAATCATGTGTCCCACAATTATTGGCACCCCTAACAATTCCGCTGAAATATTTAATTGATTTTTTTCAAATATATTTTTCTGTCGTTGCTAAAGTTGGTCAGGGTATCTAGGAACTTTTAAATAGTAATTCATGACTTCCTGTTTCCCTGGGGTATAAATATGACGTGACACAGAGTCCTAATTCTCTTACCCATTTGTCAACATGGTAAAGACAAGAGAACACACAATTCAAGTAAGGCAGATGTGTGTCGACCTTCATAAGTCAGGCAATGGCTACAAGAAAATAGCCACTCTCCTTAACTTGCCCGTATCTACAGTCAGAGGAATCATTAAGACGTTTAAAACAACTGGAACAGTGACAAACTAGGCTGGAAGAGGTCCCAAGTTTATCTTGCCACAACGCACAGTGAGGAGGATGGTAAGAGAAGTAAAAAAAAGTCCTAAACTCACTGTCACAGAATTGCATCAAAGAGTGGCATCTTGGGGTCAAAGTCTCCAAAACAACCATCAGACGCTCTCTACATGCCAACAAGCTGTTTGGGAGGCATGCAAGGAAAAAGCCTTTTCTCACTAACACTCACAAACGTAAACGTCTGGAGTTTGCTAAGCGGCACTGGGACTTCAACTGGGATCGTGTGCTTTGGTCAGATGAGACTAAGATTGAGCTTGTTGGCAACAAACACTCTAAGTGGGTCTGGCGTAAAACAAAAGATGAGTATGCCGAAAAGCACCTTCATCACCGTGAAGTATGGTGGAGGATCTGTGATGCTTTGGGGCTGTTTCTCTTCCAAAGGCCCTGGGAACCTTGTTAGGGTGCATGGCATCATGAATGCTTTGAACTACCAGGACATTTTAAATAAAAACCTGATGGCCTCTGCCAGAAAGCTGAAGATGGGTCGTCACTGGGTCTTTCAGCAGGATAATGATCCTAAACATGTGGCAAAAATCTACACAAAAATGGTTCAGCAGTCATCAAACTCAAGGTCCTCCCATGGCCATCTCAGTCCCCAGACCTCAACCCAATCGAAAACCTGTGGGGTGAGCTAAAGAGGAGAGTGCATGAGAGAGGACCCAGGACTCTGGATGATCTAGAAAGATTGTGCAAAGAAGAATAGTCAAAGATCCCTCTCTCTGTGTTCTCCAATCTTGTGAAATGTTATAGAAGGAGATTACGTGCTGTCTTGTTGGCAAAAGGGGGTTGTACAAAGTATTAACATCAGGGGTGCCAATAATTGTGGGACACATGATTTCAAGTTTTCTTTTTCTAAATGTGTGATTTTTGATTGATTTTGATGATTTTTTACCACCAAAGTAATGTACTTAAATAAAAGTTTTGTTTTTTTTTGCATTTGGGTTCTATGTTGTTAAAACAAAAAGGAGAATTTTTAGAAGTCCATGACCCCATCTTAAACAGGGGTGCAAATAAGTGTGGAGGGCACTGTATGTATATATGTAAGTCTAGGTTTATAGTCCCATTCTTCCACTTGATACTGCTTCCACTTAAGTAAACTTAAGATGTACTATCGACTACAAAACAAAGAAACTAATTAATGTGTTAATACAAAGAATATTTATTATGATCGGTTCACAGATCTGAGTCCAAACAGAAACTTCACCCTTCTGAACTAAGAGTTTCTGCTTCAAAGTGAAGTTTAAACAGACTGAAATGTCCAGGCTCATTCCTCCACTATTTATTTCTGTATGTATTTATGCGTTAAATATAATTTTAACGGGCACTGAGCTCCAGATCCTGCAGCCGCAGACGGGTCTCCGCTGCCCCGCTGTGCTTCCTCCCGCTTCGCCGCCGGCAAACTTAGTGGAACCTTCCCGCCGATATCGACATATAGGTCGTCCTGGACTACGGTAAGATCCTCCCCATCACCACTCTGTCTTTGGCTGGTCCGATCTGGATCAGCGGGGACCCCAGCGCGAGCAGCGTAGGCGGCTGTGTTTTTCCGGGGGAAGAGACGCTGCCGCTGGAGCTCAGATTGCTGGTCGGCGTCGCTTATATAATCATAAAACACATTGTCACCTGTTAAATGTTATCCATTGCCGTTTGTTCTTTTCATTACCTCTATCGAACATCAATAAGCAGCACAAAAGTCCGGCATCTTTAGCGCGTGATCTGAATCGCGGAAAACGTCGGACCCTGTTCCAAGATGGCGGCGGTTTTGACGATATGTTTAGAACCCTCAAGGAGACATCTAGTGTATATATCTATGCTCTCTGTACTATAACGGTAATTCCTCTACTGTGTGACAGTAAGTCTTGTGGTTACGACCCAATCGTTAGCCTATTGTTATAAAAACCGTCTGCTACGGAGCCATAACGTGAGCTACAAGGTAATGGAGCCTTTTATACATTGTCGCGTGTTTCTTTAGAAATAAACAAAGAACAAATAGTGTTATGGTTTCAGTGTTTTATTCCTGCATTTTGCCCCATTTCAGTTGCCTGTTTGTTCCCTTTCTGTTGCCTTATTGGTTTCTGTATGTTTTCTGTGTATTGTGGTCTGTGTCATGTTCCCCTGTTTGTGTTCTGTTTCCTGTTTTATTTTGATAGTCTGGTTCTCTGTCTTGTCTTATCCACTTTACTTCCTGTGTTTCCTCCTTTGTTGATTGTCCTGTCCCGCCCTGATGTGTCTCACCTGTTGTCTCACCTGTTCCTGATTTACTCATCCCCTCATGTATTTAGCCTCTGTGTTCCCTTTGTCTCTTGTTAGTTCGTCTTGTGTGCTTCCCCATGTCTGGTGTTTGTTCCTTCGTGTGTTCTGTTTGCTCCTGCCGTCAGTTTTCTATTTCATGTGTTTCCAGTCCTTGTACTTTTGTTATATTAAATACCTCAGTTTGACCACCTTCTGCCTGCCTGCCTCCTCTCTGCTTTTGGGTCCAAATTCCCTGCTCCCTCGTCACAAATAGAGTCTTTAAACGCTTCAGATGTAAAGTTATTCTCTGTCAAAGTGACGTCAAAATGAATGGGAGTCAATGGGATGCTAACGGGGGGTTAGTACTTGTTAGCATCAAAATGCCGCCTTCGGAGCTATGCTTGCCAGATGCTCGCTTACCCCCTTGTAACATAATATTAATGTTGTTGCATTATTGTTATTATTATTATAATCTGATGTGACGAAGTAGTTTGACAGTAGTTAGTGTTGAGCACTGTTGGGTGTAACGCGTTACAAACGCTTACAGTGACGTTCCTATTTTTTTGGGGTAAAAGTGTAATGTGCTACTACTTAAAATTTTGTAAAGAAATGTAGTTCCTTTTTAAATTTGGCGCAACGTTATTTTTCCCAGGCACTGCGTCACTGCCTTCTCAGCTGCGCGCTCACAAGCTCCACACGGTACGTGACAGCGGCTGGTAGCAGAGTAATGCTGCAGTCAACGCTAAGGGCCGTTACAGAGTCAACATGAGCAAGCAACGCGAGCGACGCACTCCATTTCATAGTCTAAACAGCGGACACAAGCGGACACAAGCGGATACAAGCGTCATGGGCGATGAGTGAAATGCAATACACCGCCCACGCAACAGGGGGTAGCAGAGAGCTCCACGGTATTCGGTCGGCAGAGCCAGACCCTCCCGGAGAGCGGGACTTGTCAGGGAGCAGCTGGCTGACTTCTTTTTATCAGATGCTGGCGTGTTTCCCCACCACAGTGTGCTACAATTGGGTAGCACTGACCAATACACTGAAAAAAGGTCACTTTTACACACAAGGTTTAGCAGGTTTTACGAAGATAGAAATACAGTTGGGTATCTCTCTCTCTCCTGCTGTAGGATATTTCAGCCTCTCGAGGAGGGCACACAGCATTGACTTGCCGGCTACACACACACACACACACACACACACACACACACACACACACACACACACACACACACACACACACACACACAACTTTGATACATAACAAAAAATGTGACTCAGTAGTCCTATGCTTGAAGTTGATTCAATATTTTTGTGTAATAATGTACAATACGTGCAGTGTCGCCCCCACCGACAACGCATCGTGTTGTGCGCATTGACGCATAATGGTGGCCGAAGCGTAGCGATGCGTAGCTTTGCGGACGCATTCTGTATGCATACCGATGCCCTAACTTCTGCAAGAGGTTTTAAGCATGGCTTTTTGCTGGATGCCGCTCTGAGCGGAGAGCTACGTGACACACGCCACTACATCGCTGAGGACTCGCGGTTAAATAGGCCGTTCTACAAACAGAGCATGCCAGGCAAACACAAAGCTGACAACCTCACCAGCACAAGTCCATACAGACGTTACACACTAACACCTTGTAACGCCGATGACCTGCCGATTCATTCAACCCGATCTGGACTCCTTCATAATGAATCAGTCGTCCCAGACACTTCACTGATACATCACAGATTGGCTTTATGGTCAAAGATGGTTTTTGTATGATTAACTTCAGTCTCTGCCAGAGACGCGTGCTTTTAAAAGTAACGAGTAAAGTAAAAAGTTAGTTTCCATAGGGGGTAACTAAGGAAAGTAACTGATTACTTTTTTTTTTTAAGTAACGAGTAACGAGCAAACAACAACAACTATTTAAAAGTAACTTCCCCAACACTGGTGTTGAGCAACTTAACGTTAACACTGACCGGTTTAAACAGTTGAAAACATTTAATAGAAATTTAGAAAAGTTACGAAAAAGTTCTTACACATATATACACACACACACACACACACAAACACACACAAACACACACAGACAAACACACACACACACACAGACAAACACACACACACACACAAACACACACAGACAAAACACACACACACACACACACACACACACACACACACACACACACACACACACACAACACACACACACAGACAAACACACACACACACACAACACACACACACACACACACACAAACACACACACACAGACAAACACACACACACACACACACAAACACACACAAACACACACAGACAAACACACACACACACACACACACACACACACTAATAGAGACACCGATTAATGGCCTCCAACGTTTATATTTTCTCTGCGAATCTTTGAGTTAACATGTAGCCTACTAAACATGAGTTGAATTTGCACTGCAGCACCTCCCCATTTGGTGATGAAGTGCAGTCATGCTGCGTTCATGAGCGTAGGCTCAGGTCTACGTCCGAGTAGCCTATATTTTAATTCAACGTCTTTAATGGTAAGAGATGGCACAGGGATGGATAATGAGCGTTTATTAAGATTAAATCACAATGCCACATATGGCAGACACCTTCAGATATGAGAGCCCCTCAGATTTTTGACTTTGGTGCTTTCATGGCTCCTCTGGCTCCAATGTAATTCGAACACTGTAACGGTCTCACCTCCTGTTAAAGGCTTACGATATACATGAGCTATGCTAGACGGTAAGTTAATAAAGTGCAAGAAAGTTGGCTTTTATGCTCTTATGGATATGGGATGTTCCAAAAATAATAAATAGTTATAATGATTACATTCATAACTTGTATTAACCCTTGTGTCCACCATGCATGTTTTTCTGGGTCAAAATTTTAAATGAATGTTTGTGATTGGTCGTGGTTGTTGTTAACCCAAGGGCGTGACACTTCTTGTTTCTTGTTACAGACGATAACGGCAGACGCTTTAACGTCTTTGCGATTTTAAGTCCTCCACAACAAAATACAGTCACTAATTACACCGTTTTAGCTGTATTTTAACCGGACCTGTCTGGCCGCAGTTTCTCCGTTGTTTGCAAAACTTTCCTCCGGTCCGTTAGCTAACGCTTAGGTATTTGTTGTGCTAACGGGTAGTTAGCCTGCTGCAGCGGGAGTTAAAACGCGAACCACTCAGGATTTTGCCTCCTGGGAAATCTAATCTATTCCATATTTTGGTAACAGTAACGAGCTATCCACAGCTTGCTAATACAAGCAGGAGCACCTGCATTGTATTTCGACTTGTGAAGGTTTTTAGGTTTTAGGAGAAGGCCTCCATCAACGTTGCTACTAGCTAAACTAGCAAGCTACACGATGCCCCCCCTCAGCTGTTCACCTGGCTGTGACTCGTGCCTCCTGTTCAGCCAGAAGATAGTGGAACTTGAAGCCAGAATATCGACTCTCCACCAGATCAAGGCAAGTGAAGAGTTCCTCGACTCCATTATCATTGGAAGTTCCCCCCACACACACACTGACGGATGTTTTGATTCCACTGTGCCCTGCACTACTCTCACCCCACCACGCACTAATACAACCTCTGTCCCTGTTGTCTCTCCTCGGCTTCTGCCGAGGACCCAGCCAGCTCTGCTGACCAGCTCCACTCCACACCAGCCGGAGCCATGGCGTGTAAGCAAGCACCAGAGCAGGCGGTCAGGACAACGCTCAGCCCCAGCCCAACCCCTACAACTAGAAAACCGCTACAGCATTCTGACGAACGACGAGGAGTTCCCTTCTCTGCCACGTCCCCACGCGAGCTCATCCTGGTCCAGCGACACAGTCGACGCTCCATTGAGGGCTGGACTCCCCCCCCTCCGGACTCATCAACCTCCACGCTGGTCATCAGAAGCTCCATGGTAAGGGACCTCCACATTCCCCCTTTACCTAGCCCCCCCCCCCGTCTACTGCTTCCCGGTGCCAAGGTCCGTGACATCCAGCACAAACTTCCCAGCATCCTGCCCCACGCGCAAGGTCGACAACATCATCGTGCATGTGGGCACAAACGACATCAGAGCGAGACGGTCGATAGCACTCCAGGAAGACTTCACCACTCTCCTCTTCACCCTGATGGGTACAGGTAAGCCGGATTGTCATCTCTGGGCCTCTACCTACATACAGGAAGGGTGCGGAGAGATGGTCCAGACTGTTCTGGCTCCACACCTGGCTGGAACCACTCTGCACTTCCCCTGAGCATTCCCTATGCGCCCAACTTCAACCTGTTCTGGGAGATGCCCAACCTGCTGAAGCTTGATGGTCTCCACCCAAACCGACACGGAGCCAGGATGCTATCTGACAACATAACGACCACACTGAAAGGCAAGTATTGACATTATGTTGAAAATATCACAGATTCATGTCCCCCGGCATTGATCCTGATAGCACTATACAAGTGGATGAATCTGAAAAATGTTTTCTGCAGGATAACATGTAGTACTAGTGTTATTCCAGTAACGTGTAGTAACTAGTACTATTCCAGTAACATGTAGTACTAGTACTATTCCAATTATAATCAACAACAGACCACACAAAGTGGTGAATAAGGGGCAATACTTAACAACCTAATTGGAATTAAAACTACCACTGCAATGATAGGAAAAGGAGACGAAAATTAGATGTGGATTACTAAATATCAGATCTCTGTCTTCTAAAGCAGTACTAGTAAATGAATTGATATCTGATAATCAAATTGATCTATTCTGTCTTACTGAAACATGGCTGGGCCATAAAGAATATGTTAGTCTAAATGGAGCGACTCCTCCCAGTCATATTAATACTCAAATTCCTAGAGGTTCCCGCCGGGGAGGGAGTTGCAGCCATATTTGATTCAAGCCTGTTAATTAATCCTAAACCCAAAATGAATTATAACTCTTTTGAAAGCCTTGTTCTTAATCTTCAACATCCAACACCGGAAATCAGAACAGCCAATTATATTTGTTGTTGTCTACCGAGCTCCAGGTCCGTATTCTGAATTTTTTATCTGAATTCTCAGAGTTTTTATCATGTGTAGTCCTTAAATCAGACAAAGTACTTATTGTAGGTGATTTTAAAATTAAAAAATACATGGGGTTGACAGCAATAGCTCTAACTACTGTTTTGCTTTAACCAATACTATTAATCAGTTTAGTAGAGTGTGCACGAAGGTGTTTGTTTTTCCCACCAACCCTCGACCTTGTGCTGGCATATGGTATTGAAATTGAGGACTTAAGAATATTTCCGCAGAATTTGGTATTATCAGATCATTTTTTAATTACTTTGAATTCTTGCTACCTGACCATACTAAACTAATAAATGGCTGCTACACTAGATGCCTATCTGACAGTGCTATAGCTAAATTTAAGGAAGATATTACAACAGCATTTGACTCTATGTTGTGCCTTAGAATAACAGAGGACCTCTATGTTAACCTCAGTCCCTCTCGGGTTGATGCATTTTTGTGGGACGGTGCTGCGACTTGCCTACGGACGACCTTGGACTCTGTCGCTCCTCTCAAAAAGAAGACGATGAAGCGAAGGAAAAAGCTCCTTGGTATAACGAACAAACTCGCAGATTGAAACAAGTCTACGCGAAACCTCGAGGGTAAGTGGCCTCCACCAAAGTGGAAGAATCCCGTCTGGATTGGCAAGAAAGTCTCAAAACCTATAGGAAGGCCTTAAGAAAAGCCAGATCAGACTATTACTCTTCACTAATAGAAGAAAATAAGAACAACCCAAGGTTTCTTTTCAGCACTGTAGCCAGGCTGACAGACAGTCATAGCTCTACTGAGCCATCTATTCCTCTAGCTCTGAGTAGTGATGACTTCATGAGCTTCTTTAATGATAAAATTATAACAATTAGAGATAAAATTAATCACCTTTTTGCCCTCAACTTCTAACAGTTCATCTTTAAATACAGGACCGCTTAGAACGAACGACTAATCCGGACATATACTTAGACTGCTTTTATCCTATAGACCTTCAACAATTAATGTTAAAGATATCCTCAGCTAAGCCATCTACCTGTCTCTTAGACCCCATCCCAACGAGGCTACTCAAAGAAGCGTTACCGTGGTAAACACTACACTACTAGATATGATCAATATGTCCTTATTAACAGGTTATGTACCGCAGTCATTTAAAATAGCTGTGATAAAACCTCTTCTGAAAAAACCAACCCTGGATCCTGAGGTCTTAGCAAACTATAGACCTATATCTAACCTTCCCTTTCTATCCAAGATCCTTGAGAAGGTAGTTGCTAATCAGTTATGTGATTTTCTACATAGCAACAGTTTATTTGATGATTTTCAATCAGGATTTAGAAAGAATCATAGCACAGAGACGGCACTGGTGAAAATTACTAACGACCTTCTAACAGCTGCAGACAAAGGACTTGTCTCCATACTTGTTTTATTAGATCTTAGTGCTGCTTTTGACACTATTGATCATACAATCCTGTTACAGAGATTAGAACACTTAGTCGGAATTAAAGGAACTGCACTAAAATGGTTTAAGTCTTATTTCTCTGAGCGATCCCAATTTGTTAACATTAACGATAAACCCTCCAAGCACGCCAAAGTCAGCAATGGCATTCCTCAAGGCTCAGTGCTTGGACCAATTCTATTTTCCTTATATATGCTTCCTCTAGGACATATTATTAGGAAACACTCAATTAATTATCACTGCTACGCAGACGATCCCCAATTATATCTGTCAATTAAGCCAGATGAAAGTGGTCAGTTAGCAAGACTTCAAACGTGTGTTGAGGATATAAAATCCTGGATGACCCACAACTTCCTGATGTTAAACTCAGACAAAAGGGAAGTTATTGTGATAGGACCAACGCACTGCCGAACTTTCGTTTTGAAAGATATAGCTACTCTGGATGGTATTGCCCTGGCCTCCAGCACTGCAGTCAGAAATTTGGGAGTTATTTTTGATCAGGATATATCCTTCAACGCCCATTTAAAACAAACCTCAAGAATAGCCTTTTTCCATCTTCGTAACATTGCCAAAATCAGGAATATCCTGTCTCCAGAATGATGCTGAAAAACTAGTCCATGCATTCGTTACTTCTAGACTAGATTACTGCAATTCCTTATTATCAGGTTGCCCAAATAAGTCCCCTTTAAGACTCTCCAGCTGATCCAGAATGCTGCACACGTGTTCTGACGAGAACTAAGAGAAGAGATCATATTTCTCCTGTATTAGCTTCTCTGCATTGGCTTCCTGTGAAGTCTAGGATCGAATTTAAAATCCTCCTCCTGACTTACAAAGCTCTAAATGGTCAAGCACCATCATACCTAGAAGAGCTCTTAGTGCCTTATTGTCCCACTAGGCACTGGCGCTCCAGGAATGCGGGGCTACTCGTGGTTCCTAGAGTCTCTGGAAGTAGACTGGGGGCCAGGGCCTTCAGGTATCAGGCTCCGCTTCTGTGGAACCAGCTTCCAGTCTGGGTTTGAGGGGCAGACACCGTCGCTACATTCAAGAGTAAACTGAAAACCCTCCTCTTTGATAAAGCTTATAGTTAGGGGAGTGAGGAGTTGCCGCGTCCACCTAACCCGGCCCACCTGCTTCTCCTCGTAGTTAGTTATGCTATTACAATTCTAGACTGCAGGGGATGCTGTTTCCTTCCTATGACACACTGAGCTGCTCTCTCTTCTCTACTTGTTACTTCTGTATGCATCCTGTCCCAGAATTGCTTGTTACTAATCTAGCTCTGGGGAGTTTACTCCCCGAGTCCTTATGTTTCTTCTTCGCAGAGCTATGCTCTGTGATTCTCTGCCAATCCCGGCCGCATCCTGCTGCATCCTGCTGCATCCTGCTGCATCCTGCTGCATCCTACTGCATCCTGCTGCATCCTGCTGCGTCCTGCTGCATCCGCCGCATCCACCCGTGCTCTGCAGCGCCACGCTACATCCCGCAACGCCTCTGCTGTGATGTTCCTATGCACAGAGTAGTCTGGATCCGTATAGGGGACTGCACTACTCAGTATGACACGATGTGCCCTGCTATGACATGAACTTCCACGATAACCTTCGACGTCACTGTGACCTTTAACGTGACTATTATCGCCACTGTTCATCACCCCCAACCGGCCCGTCAGACACCGCCTACCAAGAGTCTGGGTCTGCCGGGTTTTCTTCCTAAAAGGGAGTTTCCCTTGCCACTGTCGCGATAGCCACTGCTAATGCTTGCTCTTGATGGAATTACTGTAATTGTTGGGGTTTTGGAAAGTGTCTCGCAGATAACTTTTGTTATGATTTGATACTATAAATAAAATTGAATTGAATTGAATTGAATTGACACAGCTTTATGCAGATGTTAGGGTTAAATGAAGCCGGGGGACTTTAATACATCCAGGACATGTTGATCTGGATTCATAGTCCAGGCCCCAGAAACCTGTTGATGAGAAACTGCCGAGTCATTGAAACTGACATGTGGTTATTTTGACCAAATAGGATCAAATCTGACCTCAAACTGCATTTTCTGACATATTTAAACCACGTGTTGTCTTCTCGTGGACCTGCAACGTTTTGTTTTTCTGGCTCAAAATTTAAAACTAAAATTGCTCGACACTTTTTCTCACTTTTTAGTTTTTTTGTCACTTTTCCCAGTATTTTTGTCACTTTTTCTGCTGCCTTTGTCACTTTTTCCCAATTTCTTTTATGTTTTTGTCGCTTTTTCCCCACTTTTTGTCACTTTTTCATTTTTTGTCACTTTTCCCGATGTTTTTGTTTATTTTTCTTACTTTTCCTTACTTTTCCAAGTCTTTTGTCACTCTATTCTGATGTTTGTTGATTTTTTTTTTTGCTTTTTTTTACGTTTTATTTATTTATTTTTTTACTTTTTGAACCTTTTTGTAATTTTTTTCAATGTTCTTTTTATAATTATTTTTCTTTAAATACTATAAAATTAAATAAAACACCCACATTCAATAATAGTAGTGAACGGATCATTTATGTTACTTGTGAAAAGCGTTTGAATTGAACCATCCACAGTTTTGGGGCGCAATTTGGTTAAAGTAAAACCGAAATTTCTGATGTAGAAACTTTTTGAAAGTAGGTCAAATTTAACACCACATGCACGCGCACAGATGTAGCGGCTCTGACCACGCCCGACCATGTACGTGTTTTCTGGAGTTAGCTAAGACTGAGATATTTATCCAGACGGTTTCCCCGCTCTCCGGTTGTCACGGTAAGGATTCAGCTCATCTTTTAATCGTAATCAGAGACATGTATGTGGGAAATCATCTTTTAAAGTGTCATATTTAATGTGAGAAAGTACGTGAAAGTCGTGTACGGGGTGTGTCTAACGTCGGTCCCGATGTGTTGCTGTTGCTGCCGAAGCTCATCGGAAAAAACTATACTTTTAAGACTTATCAGTCATTGGAAAACAAACACCTCGCGATTAATTTTAACGAAAACACCGCCGGAGTCTATTGCTGACCTCACTGTCATTCGGCATGGGTTAAGTCGATCAGGCTTCCTAATTTACATTTTATAACTACTTTAAATGCTGCTTTGATTGCCAACACTGTCAAACATTCCGCGGAGGGCTGCAGCAAACCGCGTCATTTGTGGAGTTGACTTATAGAGTTGAAAACAATCTTTTTACAGAAATAGATAACGTTTTGATTATTTACTACTATGACGAATTCACCAGACTAGTCAGTGTAGCTCGACAGTCTTGGACGTTTTCTTGTACGTTGCGTATTCTTTTTGCTGAAGTGCAGAGATATTAAATGCTGTGAGTTTTAAAGGGAGTCTGGTGGGGTTCAGACAGAGGCGGGTGGAACGATACTGGGCACAGTGGCAGAGAAACCAACGATGTTTAATACTGACAACAAGCGTTAATATTCATCCAAATATAGATACGGTTCTTCAACATTTAACTGTTATTTTGTTTAAATGAGAGCAGATGAGTTCAGTTTGCTGTCTTCTGTCTGGTATTTTTCTTAAATCAATGAGTACACATGGACTTTGAGACAAAGATAATACCTTTTAGTGACAAGTTAGTAGTTTTATGTTTAGTATTTGTATTTTAATCTAAATTATTGAAATTCTTTGGCACATTTTACTGTCTGAAAAATGCAGTTTTAACTAAGTTATATATTTTAATTATTAGTAGTATTATTTCATTATTGTTTTTATTTTTGTTTTTATTATTATTTTATTTTATAAATTTTTTATGAGGAAGTTGCTGACTTCATCACCTGATTATGTCTGGCCAGCCCTGGCAAGGCTGGCTGGAAGGAATTTCTCCACCCAATCTGTCAAACACACACACACACACACACACACACACACACACACACACACACACACACACACACACACACACACACACACACACACACACACACACACACATATAGAGAGAGACACACACACACACACACACACACACACATATAAGAGAGACACACACACACACACACACACACACACACACACACACACACACACACACACACACACAGAAACACACAGACACACACACACACACATATAGAGAGAGACACACACACAGAAACACACAGACACACAGACACACACACACACACACACACACACACACACACACACACACACACACACACAGATGACCTAACAATGGTGGTTTGTCTGGAACGCTGAAGATCAGCTGATACAACAATCCTCCGTCAGCACCGTTTAACAACATGACTCAGAATCTGAAGACATATTAAAATACATCAGTTTATAGCTAATAAAGAGTCCAAATGTTAAAAATACAAGATATAAAGAGCTGAACCTAAACAGTAGATAGTCACCTGATCTCATAGGAAGTCTTCAGAAACCTGTTGATGAGAAACTGCTGAGTCATTGAAACTGACATGTGGTTATTTTGACCAAATAGGATCAAATCTGACCTCAAACTGCATTTTCTGACATATTAACAACCACGTGTTGTCTTCTCGTCGACCTGCAACGTTTTGTTTTTCTGGGTCAAAATTTAAAACTAAAATTGGTCAACAGTTTTTGACACTTTTAAGTTTTTTTGTCACTTTTTTCCAATTTCTTTTTTTAAATCTTTATTTTTTAGACATTTTGACCATTTTTTGTTTTTCAATGTTCTTTTATAATTTTTTCTTTCTTTAAATGCTATAAAAGTGAATAAAACATCCAAATTCAATGAAAGTAGTGAACTGATCATTTATTTTCTGGAACCATCCATGTTATTTTTAATTTTTTTTACAATTTGGTTGAAACCCCCCAAATTTTTTGATATATAAACTAAAGAGGGGGGAACACCAGAGCAGGGGGAATGAGAGGGGGAAACACCAGAGCAGGGGGAATGGATAGGGGGAACACCAGAGCAGGGGGAATGATAGGGGGAACACCAGAGCGGGGGAATGAGAGGGGAAACCCAGAGCGGGAATGAGAGGGGGTAAAACACCAGAGCAGGGGAAGAGAGGGGGGAAACACCAGAGCATGGGAATGGAGAGGGGTACCAGAGCAGGAGGAATGAGGGGAAACACGTAAGGGGGAATGAGAGGGGGAAACACCAGAGCAGGGGGAATGAGAGGGGGAAACAGCAGGA
Source organism: Perca fluviatilis (assembly GCF_010015445.1). Classification (NCBI taxonomy): domain Eukaryota; kingdom Metazoa; phylum Chordata; class Actinopteri; order Perciformes; family Percidae; genus Perca; species Perca fluviatilis. Next base: position 35,587,846 of record NC_053129.1, read on the forward strand.
AGGGGGGAATGCGGAATGGGAACACCGAGGGGAAGGGGAATGGGAGGGGAACAGAGGGGAATGGAAGGAATGGAGTGGAACACAGGAGAATGGAAATGAGAGGGGAAACCCAGAGCAGGGGAATGAGAGGGGGGGAACACCAGCAGCGGGGGAATGAGAGGGGAACACCAGAGCAGGGGGAATGAGGGGGAACACCGAGCAGGGGGGAATGAGGGGGGAACACGGAGCGGGGGAATGGGAGGGAGGAGGGGGAGGGGGGGGGGGGGGGGGGGGGGGGGGAGGGGAATGGACACCAGAGAGGGGGGAATAGAGAGGGGGAACGCCAGAGGGGGAATGAGGAGGAAGAGACTGGAACAGAGGGGGGAATGGACGGACGTGAGAAGGGGGAATGACGAGAGTGGAATGAGAACAGGGGGAATGGAAACCAGAGGGGAATGAGGGGAAACACCAGTGCGGGGGGAATGAGAGGGGAACAAGTGGAAGAACACGCCCATAGACAGGAATGAGCGAGCTTGCCGAAGGGACAGAAACACAGGGGGGAGAGAGAGAGGGGAACGCCAACCGCGGTTCCCCCCCTGGCCCCTTATAAAGGGTTCCCTCTTTTCCAGTTCTGCCGTGTCCCGCCTGCTGTCGCCTTTCCGCCTGTTCCCCCCCCTCCCTCTCCCTCGCCCGCGGGCCGAAACATTTTCACCTTGACTGGCAAACTGTTTTCTTTGTTCGCAGCACAGCAACTTGTTAAACGTGTCTTTCTTAGGGTTTTATTTGACAATATAGTCTTATTTGGCATTTTTGTCACTTTTGTTGCTTTTGTCACATTTTAGACACATTTAGCCACTTTTGTCACTTTTGTCACTTTTTGTCGGCTTTTGTCACTTTTAGCTACTTTTGTCACTTTTGTCACTTTTTGCCGCTTTTGTCACCTTTTAGCCACTTTATTACTTTTTGTCACCTTTTATCACTTTTTGTCCAGCACCCTACACATAACTATTGTTAACACTTTTATCACGTTTTTGTCGCTTTTTTCTCGCTTTTAGCCACTTTATTGTCATGTCTCAAATAACAATACTACACATGGTACACCCCCCACACATAACTATTACATATGATATAAGCTGGACACCCCCCACATAACTATTACATATGATACACATGGTACACCCCCTACACATAACTATTACATATGACTACACATGGTACACACCCCTACACATAACTATTACATATGATACACATGGTACACCCCCCTACACATAACTATTACATATGACTACACATGGTACACCCCCATAATATATTACATACATACACATGGTACACCCCACACATAACTATTTATAATAGAGCCGCATGTCATTAGTGTGGCTTGGCTCTGAGCTCTTGGCCTGTTCAGCACCATCGCTGTCCATCAGCTGTTGCTGTCCGTGGTGCTGAAACATTTCACTCTGACTGGCAAACTGTTTCTTTGTTCGACAGCACAAACTTGTTAAAACGTGTCTTTCTTAGTGTTTTATTTGACATATAGTCTTACTTGGCATTTTTTTGTCACTTTTTGTCGCTTTTTGTCACATTTTAGCCACATTTTAGCCACTTTTTGTCACTTTTGTCACTTTTTTGTCGCTTTTGTCACTTTTTAGCCACTTTTGTCACTTTTTTGTCGCTTTTGTCACTTTTTAGCCACTTTTTCTCACTCTTTTGTCACTTTTTTGTCACCTTTTTATCACTTTTTGTCACTTTTTCCCCCTACACATAACTATTACATATTGTTGTCACTTTTGTCACGCTTTTTGTCGCTTTTTAGCCACTTTATTGTCATGTCTCAAATAACTACTACACATGGTACACCCCCTACACATAACTATTACATATGATACACATGGTACACCCCCCCTACACATAACTATTACATATGATACACATGGTACACCCCCCCTACACATAACTATTACATATGACTACACATGGTACACCCCCCTACACATAACTATTACATATGATACACATGGTACACCCCCCCTACACATAACTATTACATATGACTACACATGGTACACCCCCCCTACACATAACTATTACATATGATACACATGGTACACCCCCTACACATAACTATTTATAATAGAGCCATGTCAGTTATATAGTGTGGCTCTTGACTGAGAGTTTCTTAGCTGTCCAGCACCATCGCTGTCCATCAGCTGTCGCTGTCCGTGGAGCAAACATTTTCACTTGACTGGCAACCATTTTCTTTGTTCGTTCAGCACAAACTTGTTAAAACGTGTCTTTTCTTAGTGTTTTATTTGACATATAGTCTAACTTGGCATTTTTGTACACTTTGTACACTTTTGTCACAATTTTAGCCACATTTTAGCCACTTTTGTCACTTTTGTCACTTTTGTCGCTTTTGTCACTTTAGTACCACTTTTGTCACTTTGTCACTTTTGTCTTTTGTCACTTTTAGCCACTTTTTGTCACTCTTTGTCACTTTTTGTCACCTTTTTATCACTTTTTGTCGCTTTTGCCCCCTACACATAACTATTAGATATTATTGTCACTTTGTCAACGTTTTGCTTTTCACAAAGACACATTATGTCATGTCTACACATAACTACATTACACATGGTACACCCCTCCACACATAACTATTACATATGAACACATGGTACACCCCTACACATAACTATACATATGATAACATGGTACACCCCCTACACAAATATACATATGATACACATGGTAACCCTACACAAACTAACATATGATACACAGGTAACCACACACTATACATATGATCACAGGTACACCCCTAACACTAACACAGTACACCCCACACACACTAACAATAACAGGTAACCCACACAAACTATACATATGATACACATGGTACACCCCCAACAAACTATTACTCACATAGACACCCCCCCTACACATAACCTACATTATACACTGGACACCCCCACACCAACAATGACACAGGTACACCCCCTACACACTAACATATTACACAGGCCCTACAATTAGGACCCCCTACCCAATCACCCTACACATAACACAACATGTACACCCCACAACACACACAGAACCCCCCACACAAACACAAACACAGACAAACCACACAAACCATATGATACATGACACCCCCACACTCTCATAACACCCCCCCACCATCAATACCACCCCCCCACAACACATATACACAACATCACTCCACGACCCCCACACACACACACTCTTTACACGTACACCTACACTCACCTACATATATTACCCCCACAAACTACACACAGGACACCCCCACACAACTATAATACAACCCTCACACAACTATACATTCCAACACCCCTACACAAACACATTACCAGCACCCCCCAACTTATATACATGGACCACAACTATTACCCATTACACACACAAACACAACACAACATATATGATCACATGGTAACCCCACACAAACTATTACATATGATAACAGGTACACCTACACATAAATATATACACATGTACACCCCCCACAAACATTACATACATACACATGGCATTGAACACCCCCTGAGGTGTTCAGGGTCCGGGCTCCAGGTAGGAGGTTTAACAAACCTGAGTCTAACCCTGATGTCTGAGTTGATTTATCCCAGATGGGAAACTCTGAGTTTTCGGTTCCAGAACAGTGATATGAGTTGGTTCAATCAACTCGGAGTATGTTCACTCAGGGCTACATCGTGCACATAAGGCAGTATGAATGGAGCCATGATTCTACGATTCACCATGGTAACAACCACTAAACAAACTGGTCAGCATAAAATATATGCGCACAAACAGCGAGTTTGAACCTTTATATATATGTCTATGGTTTGAACATGTATTTCGTAAAAAGCAAGACAGCGCGGCTGCTGCAAAAAAGAGAGAATTGGTTTGGGAGAAAATTGCTTGCTCAAGCCATGCGTGCACGCATTCACAGTGTATTAATTTTATATTTTAAATCACAGTTAACTTATAATATTACAGGAAAAGAAAGATATTATATTACACCTATAATTTCATTTAGGTGCAATCCTACGGGCGAAGAAGTAAACTATAGGCCTACTAATCCCATTCTGAGGCTGCAGCACCATGATCATTAACAGAACTATAATGTATAATCATTAATTTCTTTTTAATGGCTCTACTGTCCAGGGAACACTACAAAAATGTTTAAAAAACGTTTCAGAGCGAAATACACTTTTCCCGATGGCTTCTTGCATACAGTGGCTTTACTATTACAGTATGATCCATATACACACCAATACACACAGATACACATACAGTGGCTTTACTGATTACAGTATGATCCATATACACACCAATACACACAGATATACACACAGATACACATATAGTGGCTTTACTATTACAGTATGATCCATATACACACCAATACACACAGATACACACACAGATACACATATAGTGGCTTTACTATTACAGTATGATCCATATACACACCAATACACACAGATACACACACAGATACACATACAGTGGCTTTACTATTACAGTATAATCACATATACACACCAATACACACAGATACACATACAGTGGCTTTACTATTACAGTATGATCCATATACACACCAATACACACAGATACACATACAGTGGCTTTACTATTACAGTATGATCCATATACACACTACCATACACACAGATACACACACAGATACACATATAGTGGCTTTTACTATTACAGTATGATCCATATAACACACAATACACAGATATACACACAGATACACATATAGTGGCTTTACTATTACAGTATGATCCATATACACACCAATACACACAGATACACACACAGATACACATACAGTGGCTTTACTATTACAGTATGATCCATATAAAACAAATACTACACAGATACACACACAGATATACATATAGCGGTGGCTTTACTATTACAGTATGATCCATATATACAACCCAATACACACAGATACACATATAGTGGCTTTACTATTACAGTATGATCCATATACACACCAATACACACAGATACACATATAGTGGCTTTACTATTACAGTATGATCCATATACACACCAATACACACAGATACACATATAGTGGCTTTACTATTACAGTATGATCCTACTGCTGTTATAAAGAAAACTGCCGTTTGCAAAAAACGTAACGACACAAAGAATCTGCTGGGATGTTAAAGCCTGTCCACGATGGCTAATGTTACATGAGGACGATAAGGTATCTACATATCTAATGTTAGTGATATGAGGACGATAAGGTATCTACATATCTAATGTTAGTGATATGAGGAACGATAAGGTATCTACATATCTAATGTTAGTGATATGAGGGACGATAAAGGTATCTACATATCTAATATTAGTGATATGAGGACGATAAGGTATCTACATATCTAATGTTAGTGATATGAGGACATATGGTATCTACATATCTAATATTAGTGATATGAGGACGATAAGGTATCTACATATCTAATGTTAGTGATATGAGGGACAGATAAGGTATCTACATATCTAATATTAGTGATATAGGAGGGATAAGGTATCTACATATCTAATGTTAGTGATATGAGGACAGATAAGGTATCTACATATCTAATGTTAGTGATATGAGGACGATAAGGTATCTACATATCTAATGTTAGTGATATAGGAGGAGGATAAGGTATCTACATATCTAATATTAGTGATATGAGGACGATAAGGTATCTACATATCTAATGGAATGTGATAAAAAAATACGTCTCAAATCGGTTATGTGGAAATGAAAATACATCTATAGTCGGGACTCAATACCGGCGTAAACTCTCTGTGAATTAATACAGCTTTTTATCAATGGGATCGCGGCGACAAAAGGACATGACATGTTTGAGAAAAAACTTTTATAATCTGCCTAATATAAACCAATGTTTTTTATTCATGCAGATAAAACTGCATTAAAATGCGCCTGATACAGACTGAATGAATGAACTGAGAGAAACTTCGGTTTCTTGAAGAAAACCTGCTCTCCGACCAGGTTAGGTTCACAGGCTCAGTTACCATAGTAACTGACTCTGAGGTGAAGTTACCATAGTAACTGACTCTGAGGTTAAGTTACCTCTCTTTCGAAACCCAGAGTTTCCCTAATCTCAGGGTTAACAAACTCAGAGTTTTCACTAAACCTGCTTTCTGGAACGGGCCTCAGGTCTACTGGACCCGAGTGTAATAATTAGTAGGTGCTATGAAACTAAACTGTGTCCTCCTCCTAACTGGGCCTGCTGTGTGTGTGTTTCTGTGTGTGTGTGTGTGTTTCTGTGTGTGTGTGTGTGTGTGTTTTCTCTTTGTGTGTGGGTGTGTGTGTGTGTGTGTGTGTGTCTGGTGTGTGTGTGTGTGTGTGTGTTTCTGTGTGTGTGTGTGTGTGTGTCTGTGTGTGGTTGTATTTCTGTGTGTGTGTGTATTTCTGTGTGTGTGTGTGTGTGTGTGTGTGTGTTGCGTGTCTGATTGTAGGTGTCTGTGTGTGTGTGTGTGTGTGTGTGTGTGTGTGTGTGTGTGTTGTATGTGCGTGTCGGTGTAGGTGTCTGTGTGTGTGTGTGTGTGTGTGTGTGTGTGTGTGTCGTGTCTGATTGTAGGTGTGTGTGTGTGTGTGTGTGTGTGTGTGTGTGTGTGTGTGTGTGTGTGTGTGTCGTGTCAGTTGTAGGTGTGGTGTGTGTGTGTGTGTGTGTGTGTGTATGTGTGTGTGTCTGATTGTAGGTGTGTGTGTGTGTGTGTGTGAATGTTGTCTTTCTACACCTGCTATTCCCACAAAGTTACCAAATTGTTCCATTTCAAACACTTTCACCTGTTCTGATTAAGTTCTAAAATATAAGCACCAATAATGATCCAAAATCTGGTTTATATTTTTTACCTTTTTAATAATTGAATTTCCTTGTTTTCACACAAAAAACGAAAATGATCATATTATTGTAAAATGTGATCTCACAGGGGTAAATGGCAAATATGAACCATATGATGTATGTATCATTGGTAATTGAGCTAAATCTGTTAAGTATTAAGGCTGTGTCACCAAAATATGAACACCACACAAGGGTTAAGGCCTCCAAACAGGATGTAGTTTGGATGTTCTACTTTTTGTTTGTTAGAGCACCTCCATCTCACAATCACTGAATTGGGTTTATTCCATTTTTCCGTTTGATGATTGATGATCAAGGGATTCTTTACAGGGCTGAAATATTCATTGATTGATTAACATGGACCTTATTAGGACAGATATGGGACGACCCTGAGGAGGCGTGAGCGAGCTACCGACCCCATAAGGCAGGGGTCGTCAACTACATTTTTCAAGGGCCAGAATTTGTCTAAGCAGACATACTGGGGGCCGGACTTTCAAATAAAGAAAATAAAATGGATGTATACCTAATACGCCTATTCTTGTTCGAAATTTCCACTTTCTTACTGAATTAATGCTAGATTTGTTTTACATGTATTAGTGTGAGCAAACTCATACATACTGATAAGTGGCTCTTTAACTAGAAAATGATCTCAGACTAGGAGGCAGTTCACTGTGGAGTGATGGTTAAAGTCTGTGATTATGGAAACATTATTGTAGTATGCAGTGTCCTGATTGGTGGAAAATGCTTGCAGAAAGAAATGGCGCTGCCCGGGTAAATATGTCACTGTCAAAAGACGGGACGAGGAAAAGCCCAGCTTTTAATGATGAATGACTGATAAGCAAGCTATGCACTCGTCATGTAGCCTCATTTACAATGAAAGATGCTGTTGCAAAATAATACAACCATCATCATCATCATCAATCATCCCGGTCTACACAGGTGAGTGCATTGATAAGTATTGACTTTCTACTCATGAAGGTTTAATTGTAGCCTATTTACAGGAAAGAGACAGCGTGAGTTCATCGGCCACGGCCGGCCGTTGGTAACTCTGTATCGTTCCCAGTCAGGTGCTGCCTGTTTTAACCTTTAACACACACACATCTCGGCTCAGCGGTGTGTGTGTGGGGAGCCGTGCCATCGTCGCTCTATAGAATCCCGGCATGTGAATAGAGATGTAAATACAGGGGGCTGGGTTTTTGCCCTAAATGCTTGAAATGATAAATAACAGAACATTTTTTCCTCTTTACATTTTGTGAATTCATGATTACTCTGGGGCCAGACTAAAAGCTTTGCGGGGCCGGATGTGTAGCCCGGGCGCCAGTTGACGTTCACTGCCATAAGGTAACAGCACATCTGTCTTTATAACGAGAAGAATGCATACCGGTTGTCCGCCGCAAGGTGTTATGAATCAGAATTTTGTTTTTGCGTCGGAAATTCTGGCTTTTTGGTGCCGCGAAATCTTTCAGAATAGATTCTACACACAGTTTTATAAATGAGACCCCTGGTGTGTTTTTTTTTGTGTGTGTGTGTGTGTTGTTTTGTGTGTGTGTGTGTGTGTGTGTGTGTGTGTGTGTGTGTTGTGTGTGTTGTGTGTGGTCTGTATGTGTGTGTGGGTGGGTGTCTCTGGTCCAAACTGCTGTTAAACACGTCAGACATGTTTGCTTCGTGTAAGACAGGAATTACATAAATTAAAATAAATACAACAAACATACCACACACACACACACACACACACACACACACACACACACACACACACACACACACAACAAACACACACACACACACATAACGACAACACCCTAAAGTCTTGTACTAACCGTGGGAAAAACTGACTTCTACTTCCACTATTGTGTGTTCAGGGTGTGTGACATCACATCGGTCCCGTGGTCTCAGTTGCAATTTTGTGGTCGTAGGGGGTTCTGCTGAAACAGGAAGTTGTGCGGTGCAATGACACAAGTTTTAGTGTGTGTGTCTCTCTGTGTGTGTCTCTGTGTGTGTTTTTTTGTGTGTGTTTGTTTGTGTGTGTGGTATGTGTGTGTGTGAGTCTGTGTTTGTTTGTGTGTGTGAGTCTGTGTGTCTGTGTGTATGTGTGAGTCTGTGTGTGTGTGTGTGGAGTCTGTGTGTCTGTGTGAGTCTGTGTGTGTGTGTGTGAGTCTGTGTGTCTGTGTGTATGTGTGAGTCTGTGTGTGTGTGTGTGTGTTTGTGTGTGTGTGCAGCATAGTTTAACCACTTTTTTCCAAAATATTCTGATTTTTTTCTCAAAAAATATTCTTTTTCTCTCAAAACAGTCCAACTCCGGGCAGAGCTGTAAGCCCCGCCCCCTCGGATCAGAGCTGTAAGCCCCGCCCCCTCGGATCAGAGCTGCAAGCCCCGCCCCCTCCTATCAGAGCTGTAAGCCCCGGCCCCGGGAGACAGACAGGAGGACTGTGTGTCTCTGCTGATGCTCCGCTTAAGGTAGGCTTAAACACACACACACCGTGTTGCTTTAATTTGCTGTTTTCTGTTAGGAGTCTGGTTTACAGTGCTGCTCAGAAGTTTATGAACCCATGCTAAAGTTGACTAAAAAGTAGATAAAAAATCATCTTTTGGAAATTGATCTTAATGTCTTAATTAAAATAATTAAGGTAATGCTTGAATGTGCTTTTTTCTGTTAGGAGTCTGGTCTATGTAGAGATGTTGCTCATAGGGCTGAACGATTTTGGAAAATAATCTAATTGGGATTTTTTTCACCAATATTTCGATTGTGATTTAATGTGCTCAACCTGTTTGGATCTACCGGAAGTGTCTTTTTAACCCGCTTCAGTTTAAACTGCAAACACTGAAACCCCTGACAGAGTCTGACCCACCCTGGTGGTAGTTTTCTTCTGCTGGAAACCGAGTTTAACTTCAAACTAATCACAGTTTTAGCAT
>NC_053129.1:35600142-35613474 GCF_010015445.1 Perca fluviatilis
GTGTGTGTGTGTGTGTGTGTGTGTGTGTGTGTTAGGGTTGATGCTACACCCCACCCTGTCAGACACACTAATCCTAGTCTCTTCTGTTGTTAACCGAAACTCTTTGCAGGGATTGCTCTGTAAATTAAATTGAGAATACAACTAATGCATATGCATGCTATTTTAATAACAATAACAATAATAATAATAATAATAATAACAATAATAATAATAATAATAATATTTACTGTAGTCTATGCCAGAGACGTGACATGTTAGTCTGTGAAAATACCGTGTCAGGCTACTACACAAATATTGATCTTGACATTCGTTCTTTTTTACGTGTCTTACACTGTACATTTAACTTCAAATATTTAATTTTGTAGAAGAAACAGCCCTTATTTTATTATTTTTTTCAACCTTTATTTAACCGGGTAGGCCGTTGAGAACAGATTCTCATTAACAACGGTGACCTGGCCAAGAATGAAGCATAACGTCGCAGGACAACACACAGTTACACATTCAATACAATACAAGAATACAGAATACAATAGGCTGCATCAGGGGTTTTCAGTAGGTGAGTCGCGCCTCCCTGGGGGCGCAGAGGCCGAGCAAAGAAAAATAACTGTATGCTGCTCTATTGATATCGGTGGTAATCGTGCGTGTATTAGATTTAAAATGCATCGTTTCCTTGTCCCAAGTCAACAGAAGTCAGCATTAAGGGAGGAGACAGGACCCAGCTAAAAACTTAGCAAATATGATCCTGAGTTAGAGTTAGGTTTCACCTGGTGGGTTCTGAGGCTGTACCTCTGCTGCAGTGGGACAGGGACTTGGAGGAACGCCGATCAACGTGTTCATGGTTGTCTGTGGAGAGCGAGTTCCCCAGATCTCCACTAAAAGGCCGTTTTACAGTTGGGAGGAGGCTCCACACAGAGCTCTCGCTGTAGCCTACATAAGTGGCCTGATCTTTATACTTGGGTATACTGCGGCTTGTGTGTGTGTGTGTGTGTGTGTGTGTGGTTTTGTGTGTGTGTGTGTGTGTGTGTGTGTGTGTGTGTGTGTGTGATGTTGAAATTAATCAAATAATCGATGCATCGAATTGTGGACATGGACAATGCTGCATCGATAATCGGCAGGCTCATAATCCATTATTTATAGTTTTATGTATCTAGTTTATTTAGATTTAGAGCACTGCAGAATGTTTGATTTTTGAAGCTTGAAAAGCTATGAATTAAATATCCTACATGGCTTTAATAGAAACATGGATTTGACGCATCGTGATGCATCGAGATATCAAATCGCTGACATGATAATCATAATTGAATCGGAGATCAGTGAAGATTCACACCTCTGGTGGGTGATAGACCGAGAGAAGTAGAGAGTGATGGTGATTATCTTCAGAGAGAGTAGTGACTCTAGAGTCCTAGTGAGAGAACCAAAGAGTCTCCTCTGTTCTTTCCCGTGATTGGAGGTGGTGCGATCGAGGAAGGAGAATTAACCCTCTCCTTGATCTCATGGTGTTGATGGAGAAGGAGAACCAGGAGAAGTTAACCCTCTCCTTGATCTCATGGGGAGAAGAAGAACAAAAAAAAATAAAACCCCCTGACAGGGGAAAAAAAATTTTTCTGTTGATGGAGAAGGAGAACCAGGAGAAGTTAACCCTCTCACTGATCTCATGGTGTTGATGGAGAAGGAGAACCAGGAGAAGTTAACCCTCTCCTTGATCTCATGGTGTTGATGGAGAAGGAGAACCAGGAGAAGTTAACCCTCTCCTTGATCTGAAATGCAACGCTACCAAGCCCGCGGCGCGACGTGCGCCAAAGTATTTTTCGGAGGTGCGCCTGACGCTGCTTGTGTGAGTGTGGGTTTCCACACCGCCCCTGATTAAAAACAGATACAGATCACGGCTACAGGAGGAGGAGGACTTGCGTTTATTTCTCTCTGCAGCCCCCATCCACCACCTCTGCTAATCAAAAGCGCGCGCTTTATTGTTCCGTGGCGTCAGCTGATTTTGCAGGGTTTCAGTCCCGAATGTTTTGAGTGTAACCCGAATGTATTTTGAAAAGTTGACTGACAAATATAAAACCGGACGTGCTCTGCTGTCAACATGCTGCGGCAGATGTGTCGCGTTTGAGCTCCGTGTATTTCTGCCGTAGCCAGCTAGTTTTGGTTTTCCACCTCTGATGTAGAGCAGCGTAGACCTACAGCCACTTCCCTAAACGTTGTCTCATTCAGAGACCAGAGACTCAAACGGGGATCTCTGTCTGTCAGGAGGTCTGAGATCTACCGTATCAGCAGAGATATCACGTAATGCACAGCAGGCTATGGTGCAGGTGGATTATTTTCTGAAATATAGTGACTTTACTCTTGTGATAGCCTAACTTTATTTTTCACAAAATATCACGACTCCTCAAAATCACAGAGAACACAGATGGGATGAGTTATATTTTGAATGTGGACAAAGTTTTGGACGTGAGCAGAAATCTGAGCTCAAACATCTGAAATATTACAGTCCAAGGGTTTATTAATACATTAAAATGAATAATGTATAATTGAGGTTACTTCCTCAACAAAAGATGAAAAAGAGAAGGGAAGAGTAAATGATGCTAGGCTACATGTGTGCTGACTCAGATCTATTTAGTTAAGCAGATCTACAGGAGAATAAATAGATACAGAAGGCCTGACATCTTTACTGCAATATATTCCATTATGTTTTTATATTTGGATTGTAATCTGTTTCCAGCACATTTATTCAGAAAAAGGTAGAAATAGGTGCATACAAATTCACCAGAGTGCAGGAAATGAAGTGTTTAATGCTCCCGCATCATAACACAAGTTAAGCATGTTTTTGACTTATGGATAGGCCCACTGATTTTTACGATGAATGATTTTTAAAAGTAGCCTCAATTAAGCGCCTGCATGAAGTTGGAAATTATTTGCTGTTGCAAAGATTAGCTTATGAATGCACTTTTAAAAAGTTCTGGAAATAAAATGTCTTCAAATTGTCGTGGAAGTTTCCTTTTGCAGCGGGGGAAGAGTTTGAGAGTTTAGTAAATTGAAACAAATAAGACAGACTGAGACTAAAACCAAGTTGGGTTTTTGTATTTTATTAAAAACATATATATTTGCAAAATAGGAGCAACATGATTTCACAAAGGCCGCAGCCCAGTGTGGAGTCAGTGTCTCCAATGAGTGAACAAGAACACCAGGCTTATATGCATCTTCAGAGTGACAGCACATATGCACTTGGCTTAGTATGACGCTACAATTTTGACAGGCAATCTGATACACATGAAGACAATCAAGAATTACAATAGAGACATCTTGGAGCCATCTCACCTCCTCCTCCTGTACAAGTGTCATACCCCCAGTTACAGCTAAACTGGCATGGGAAAACATGAGATAGTTTTAGGGTGACCTTGTACCTTTATCGGTTCAGGCTCACATAATGTTCCAGACTGGATGTCTCACAAGGTTAGAATCAAAATCTGCATGTGGGAATGAGATAGACTCTTTCTACATTTGTGAGAGAAATTAAAGTGCAATTAAACATAAAAACATAAGGAATTGTGCTTAAATGTAATTTTGCCATTACAAAATACAATATTAAAAAATATTTACATTTTATCAGTTGTTATTGAAACTCATCATTGCCTGGAACACACAAAGATGGCATTTACTGCAGGTGAGTGTGTGGGTTAGGGCAGGTGGACAGGATTTTTGGGGAAGGGGGGCTCGGCTGTCCTTACCTACTCTAAGGAGAGGCTCACGTTCACCCAATTTGAAAACCCCTAGGTTACATAAAGTGCAGATTAGGTAGGCAATAGAAAGCCGTGTGCAAAGGGAGGGGTAAGTGAGTCGGGGTGAATCAGGTAAAATAGTGGTCTTATTAGTGATGTAGATCAGTAATAACACAGTAAACATGAATATACGGTCTATATAAAGTACTGAATGTAATGAAGAGTCAATATACAGTTAGTGCAAATAGTGGTCTAGCTGCTAATGTGGTTCAGGAATAACACAATATGCATGAATAAATATAGAAAGAGTCAATGAAAATATGAAATGACATGCTATATAAAATGCTGAAATTGGGTAAAGAGTCGATATCCAGTTAGTGCAGAATTGTGGTCTAGATAGAGATGTAGATCGGTAGAGTTTACTAAAATTGTGTGATACTAAGGTGGGAATAAAAGAAAAAACAGTTGAGCATATCAGGGCAGATGAAAGGTGCAAAAGAGAGCGCAGACTATGGTAGCGTTGAAAATGTGCATTTGTGCAAATATGCAATTGGGCGAGACAGGGATAACGGGGTAAGGGTGTGCTAAACAGTGGGTGAAAGATGGATGAAGGAATAACAGTTAGCATGTGCAGTGAACAGACAGGAGCTCAGACAGATGTGATTTGAAGGCAGTTAGTGGGATAAGGGTTTTAAGTTTCAGGGTTTTTGGTAGTACGTTCCAGTCATATGCAGCTGAGAAATGGCAGGAATGGCGGCCAAAGGAGGTGCGGGCTTTTGGGGTGACCAAGGAGATGTAACTGCTTGAGCGAATGCTGCGGGTGGATGAGGCTATTGTGACCAGTGAGCGTAGGTACAGCGGGGCTTTGTCTAGCAAGGACTGGTAAATTAGTTGGTATCAGTGAGTTAAGCGATGAGTGTGTAACAAGGGCCAGCCAATTAAAGCATAGAGTTTGCAGTGGTGGGTGTTAAAAGGTAGCCTCGTGAGACCGTCCTGATCTGGCGAGCTCCAGTTTTCTCCTCCCAGATCAGTCTGGCATCTTGAGATAGAGAAAATTTGGAGCCGTTCGCCAAACGACCGACCAATCAGCGTTGGTTTTGAGGAGGGTTTAGGTGTGACGCAACGAGAAGCGACTGTTCAGTCTAAACAACGTGGCAGCTTCCACGGAGGAGATGAGCGTAGCTATCGCGCAAGTTTTATCCAAATTAGAAAGTATGCCTTCATTGAAAGAAGAGCAAAAAACTGCACTGGAGGCTTTTCTCGGAGGAAAAGATGATTTTGCTCTTCTCCCGACTGGTTTCAGCAAGAGTTTGATCTGATTGGTTGATTTGGTCCGTCTATCACCAACTATAGGTGCCTATGGTCCCCCAGTGGCTAGAAATGGTGATAGGTGTAAACCGAGCCCTGGGTATCCTGCTCTGCCTTTGAGAAAATGAAAGCTCCGATGGACCAATCAGGAATCTTCTCCTTATGAGGTCATAAGGAGCAAGGTTACCTCCCCTTTCTCTGCTTTGCCAGCCCAGAGAATTTGGCCCCCATGAGAGAGGAGAGCATCATGGCTTTCAAACGAGCAAAGTGGCAGTTGGTCAAGGCCACCCCCTCCACCTTGCCCCCTCTCTCCTCCTCAACAGCTACAGACACAGAAATGGCACATCCTAAGGAAAGCTCACTGTGGGACTGGCTCTAGTGGCTGTAATTCTGCACCAAGGCTGAATTATAGGAAAGAGACTTCAGATACAGTATTAGGGGACCACTAAGGTCTATATAAAAGAGACTTCAGATACAGTATTAGGGGACCACTAAGGTCTATATAAAAGAGACTTCAGATACAGTATTAGGGGACCACTAAGGTCTATATAAAAGAGACTTCAGATACAGTATTAGGGGACCACTAAGGTCTATATAAAAGAGACTTCAGATACAGTATTAGGGGACCACTAAGGTCTATATAAAAGAGACTTCAGATACAGTATTACAGTAATCTCCAATAGGCATCAAATGACAGATTAGACATTCTTATAATATGTCAAAAAAAGTTAGATTTTATTTCCATCATTTACACTTTCTAAATAACAGAAAACAAAAAAATGGCGTCTACAAAAGTTTGGGCACCCTGCAGAGTTAATACCTTGTAGTACCCCCTTTGGCAAGTATCACAGCTTGTAAACGCTTTTTGAGATTTCAGGGCTGTCTGTCACGCACTGCTCTTTTAAAGTCTCTCCATAGATTTTCAATTCTGTTGAGGTCAGGAGATTGTGAAGGCCATGGCAAAACCTTCAGTTTACGCCTCTTGATGTAATCCACCGTGGATTTTGAGGTGTGTTTAAGATCATTATCCATTTGTAGAAGCCATCCTCTCTTTAACTTCAGCTTTTTCACAGATGGCATGAAGTTAGCGTCCAAAATTTGCTGAAATTTTATTGAATCCAGTTTTCCTTCTACTCGTGACATGTTCCCTGTGCCACTGGCTGCAATACAACCCCAAAGCATGATTGATCCACCCCCATGCTAAACAGTTGGACAGAGGTTCTTTTCGTTAAATTCTGTGCCCTTTCTTCTCCAAACGTACCTTTGCTCATTCTCAAAAAGTTCTATTTTAACCTCATCGGTCCACAGAACTTGTTTCCAATGCATCAGGCTTGTCTATATGTTCATTTGCAAACTTCAAAAGCTGATTTTTGTGGTGAGGACGTAGAAGAGGTTTTCTTCTGATGAAGACCTTATTTCAATCAGGAGAGACTCCGTTGCAGATATGCAATTATTTATTAATAAGATATAACCAAGTAGGTACAACAATTATTTTGGAGATTAGTCTCCATTGTAAAGGGGTATCTATACAAATCTAGTGTTTAGGAAAACCAAACACAACCCCCAATGGAAACTAAACACTGGTGGTGGCAAGAAAATCCGAAGACGGAACACGAGCCGGCAGCCGGGAGAAGACCGAGAACACAGACGAACAAGCCTGGAGGTGGAAGAGGAGGAGGCGGGTCGCTCTCTCGTCCGAAAATACAACTGACAGAAGCAAGAGAGAGAACAGATTTAAAACGAAGTAGTCTGCTGTGATTGGTTAGACCTTAAGTGCCCGATTCTAATTGGTAAACAGAACCGTACACCCACCGCCCAGCTGATCAGTTACAGAGAAGAGCGACAACGTAATAGGGGTCTACCTGATTGAATTTACGCTGAGCTACATTTGTACAAGTATCTCTTTATAGTGGAATGGTGTACCACAACTCCAGTGTCTGCCAGATCTTTCTGGATGATCGTGCAGTCAAACGTGGGTTTTGACTTGCTTTTCTCACAAACCTGCGAGCTGTTCTGTCTGATATTTTTCTTGGTCTTCCAGATCTTGCTTTAACTTCCACTGTTCCTGATGACCGCCATTTCTTAATTACATTCCGAACAGAGGATATTGGCATCTGAAAACGCTTTGCTGTCTTCTTATAGCCTTCTCCTGCTTTGTGAGCGTCAACTATTTTCAGTTTCAGTTTTCTAGACAACTGCTTAGAAGAACCCATGGTGCTGATTGTTGGGGCAAGGTCAGATGAGTCTGGGCATTTAAAAGCTTTGAGATTGACATCACCTGGTCTCAGCTTTCCAAAGGGGGCGGTGCATGCTATAAACTCTGCAGGGTGCCCAAACTTTTGCAGATGCCATTTTTTAGTTTTCTGTTATTTTGAAATTGTAAATGATGGAAATAAAATCTAACTTTTTTTGACATATTATAAGAATGTCTAATCTGTCATTTGATGCCTTTTGGAGATTTTTCCATCTTTTCTTGGCTTCTTCATGCACATTAATACAAATTTTTACCTGGGGTGCCAAAACTTTCGAGCCCCACTGTAAAAGAGACTTCAGATACAGTATTAGGAGACCACTAAGGTCTATATAAAAGAGACTTCAGATACAGTATTAGGGGACCACTAAGGTCTATATAAAAGAGACTTCAGATACAGTATTAGGGGACCACTAAGGTCTATATAAAAGAGACTTCAGATACAGTATTAGGGACCACTAAAGGTCTATATAAAAGAGACTTCAGATACAGTATTAGGGGACCACTAAGGTCTATATAAAAGAGACTTCAGATACAGTATTAGGGGACCACTAAGGTCTATATAAAAGAGACTTCAGATACAGTATTAGGGGGCCACTAAGATCTATATAAAGAGACTTCAGATACAGTATTAAGGGACCACTAAGGTCTATATAAAAGAGACTTCAGATACAGTATTAGGGGACCACTTAGGTCTATGTAAAAGAGACTACAGATACAGTATTAGGGGACCACTTAGGTCTATGTAAAAGAGACTTCAGATAGTATTAAAGGGACCACTAAGGCCTATATAAAAGAGACTTCAGATAGTATTAAGGGACCACTAAGGCCTATATAAAGAGACTTCAGATACAGTAATAGGTGACCACTAAGGTCTATATAAAAGAGACTTCAGATACAGTATTAGGGGACCACTAAGGTCTATGTAAAAGAGACTTCAGATAGTAATAAGGGACCACTAAGGCCTATATAAAGAGACTTCAGATAGTATTTAGGTGACCACTAAGGCCTATATAAAAGAGACTTCAGATACAGTATTGGGTGACCACTAAGGCCTATATAAAAATAGACTTCAGATACAGTATTGGGGGACCACTAAGGCCTATATAAAAGCATCCAAAGAGCACCATGTCATGGGACCTTTAAATACAAGTACTGCACAGCGACACTAGGGGTAGCTGTTTGACAAAAACGGAAACTGCATAGTATGCCTTTAACTTTAAACTAATTTAAAAAATACATAACTCTGTTTTGAGAATCAAAGTATTTTATAACCCAAATAAATGCTATCGGTGATGATTTTCTCTTGAATGTTTGCAGCGACAAAAGATGGCGTCAGGACCTCTTCAGAACTTTAGACAATTTGGGAGCCGAAGACTTTAAACACTTCAAGTGGCTCCTGCAGCCGAAGGGGTCCTAGAAGACTTCCCAGCAATCCCAAAAAGTCGACTGGAGAATGCAGACCGGACGGAGACGCAGTGGATCAGATGTTCCTGACCTACAGTATAAACACTTTTAAAGTGACCAGGATAGTTTTAGTCGAGATGAATCAGAATGATCTAGTTCTAGATCTAGAGAAGTTACCAAAGACCACCACAGAACCTGCAGGTAAACCATAATCATTATGGATTTAAAAATGATCCAACAAAAATCATACTTATCTATCATGAAGATTTCAACAAACATTAGCTGTGTAGATATTATGTCCCTCTTAAAGATAGACATATGTGTGATGCACCATGGCGTATATAACAAGCCACCAAACAAACATCCACATAATTTTACAATAGTTAACATATTCAGGACCTAGTGTCTAATGGGCTGAATTGATTTCATGAATACTCACATTCACTGGAACAACCCCTTATTGATTTCATTGTTTTATTCATTCAGAGATTATTGCTGCATGCCAGCGAAAAAGTCAAATCCAGCTCACATAAGATGTTCCAGTGTGTGTGTGAGGGGATTCCCGAAGCAAAGAAACAAAACCGCTCTGAATCAGATGTTCACAGAGATCTACATCACAAAGGGATGGACTGAAGAGGTCAATGCTGAACATGAGGTCAGACAGATTGAAACAGCATCAGGAAACCAGACAAACCAGAAACAACAATCAGACATGAAGACATCTTTGAAACCCCACCTGGAGGAGATGAACCAATCAGAACAGTGCTGACAAAGGGGTGGCTGGCATCGGGAAAACAGTCTTAACACAGAAGTTCACTCTGGACTGGGCTGAAGACAAAGCCAACCAGGACATCCAGTTCGCATTTCCATTCACCTTCAGAGAGGCTGAATGTGCTGAAAGGAGAAAGTTCAGCTTGGTGGAACTTGTTCATTACTTCTTTAGTGAAACCAAAGAAGCAGGAATCTGCAGGTTTGAAGAGTTCCAGGTTGTGTTCATCTTTGATGGTCTGGATGAGTGTCGACTTCCTCTGGACTTCCTCAACACTGAGATCCTGACTGATGTTACAGAGTCCACCTCAGTGGGTGTGCTGCTGACAAACCTCATCAGGGGAAACTGCTTCCCTCTGCTCACCTCTGGATAACCCCACGACCTGCAGCAGCCAATCAGATCCCTGCAAGAGTATGTTCACAGGGTGACAGAAGTCAGAGGGTTCACTGACCCACAGAAGGAGGAGTACTTCAGGAAGAGATTCAGAGATGAGGAGCAGGCCAGCAGAATCATCTCCCACATCAAGACATCCCGAAGCCTCCACATAATGTGTCACATCCCAGTCTTCTGCTGGATCACTGCTACAGTTCTGGAGGACATGTTGAAGACCAGGGAGGGAGGAGAGCTGCCCAAGACCCTGACTGAGATGTACATCCACTTCCTGGTGGTTCAGACCAAACGTAAGAACGTCAAGTATGATGGAGGAGCTGAGGCAGATTCACCCTGGAGTCCAGAGAGCAGGAAGATGATCGAATCTCTGGGAAAACTGGCTTTTGAGCAGCTGCAGAAAGGCAACCTGATCTTCTATGAATCAGACCTGACAGAGTGTGGCATCGATATCACAGCAGCCTCAGTGTACTCAGGAGTGTTCACACAGATGTTTAAAGAGGAGAGAGGACTGTACCAGGACAAGGTGTTCAGCTTCGTCCATCTGAGTGTTCAGGAGTTTCTGGCTGCTCTTCATGTCCATCTGACCTTCACCAACTCTGGAGTCAACCTGCTGTCAGAAGCAACACGGTGGTCTAATCCATTTAAAGACAGATCTACACTGACATATCTCCACCAGAGTGTTGTGGACAAGGCCTTGAGGAGTTCAAATGGACACCTGGACTTGCTCCTCCGCTTCCTCCTGGGTCTTTCACAGCAGACCAATCAGAAGCTCCTACGAGGTCTGCTGACACAGACAGGAAGTAGCTCAGAGACCAATCAGGAAACAGTTGAGTACATCAAGAAGAAGATCAGGAAGAACTCCTCTGCAGAGAGAAACATCAATCTGTTCCACTGTCTGAATGAACTGAATGATGGTTCTCTAGTGGAGGAGATCCAACAGTACCTGAGTTCAGGACGTCTCTCCAGAGATAAACTGTCTCCTGCTCAGTGGTCAGCTCTGGTCTTCATCTTACTGTCATCAGAGAAAGATCTGGATGAGTTTGACCTGAAGAAATACGGCGCTTCAGAAAAGGCTCTTCTGAGGCTGCTGCCAGTGGTCAAAGCCTCCAACAAAGCTCAGTAAGTGGATACATGAACACTTTAAAATATGTTAAATGTTATACATAACAAATAAACAATGTTTGTGTTACAGTGGTTTTGTAGTTTCATGAAATTGAAAATGAAAAATCTCTTATATTTACCAGATTTTTGTGTGAAAATCAGATTAACTTTTAAGACCAGTGGTTTCTCATATTTTCATCTCTGTTAAAGGGTAACTTTGGGTGTTTTTTCAACCTGGACTCTATTTAACAATGATTTTTGTGTCTGAGTGTCTGATGAACAACAATCTTTGACATTGGTCCAGTATTAAGTAAGATCACTGCAGTCAGCATTCAGTGAAACAATCTACAATTTAAGTTATTGGGCAGTTGTGCACATTCAATTTACGTCCACAAAAGTGCTTGTTTTGCTGCTGACAGACTCAGATTATTATTCTAAGCGTCTGACAACATTATGGAAAGGATCCCTATAGAGATAGACCTTTCTGTTAAAGATTAAGATCCTTTTTTAACATTACAACATGTGGCAGAATTACGTTACGCTAAACCCACAAGAGTCCATATAAATAAAAGTAATTTTAGCCATGCGTAAAATACACACTTCTTTCAAAGTCAACAGAAAACAAATGAAGCTATGAAAAGCCGTTTTGGTTCATCTTTCTACTTTTCCAACCATCAAAACTATAGTTTTGGTTAAAATGAAAACATAGATTACTGATTTACATGTGGAAATATGTTGGCTCTATACCGCTAAAAGTATAGTTTTTATAAATGGAGTCTGGTGGGTTTAGTGCTAGTAGAGACAGAGCAGAGCTGTTTCTGGTTTAACAAAAAGGTCTTAAAGAGGTTTTAAAAGGTCTATCTCTGTAGGGATACTTACCCTAATGTTGTCAGACAGTTACAGTGTTTCCTCTATGTTGATTTGACTGTGGCGGCCCCACGGTATCAGAAATAGGGCTGCATTGTTAGAGTGCATGTCGGGAATAGCGAGGACACGTGCTTCACACATAAGCAGACGCACGCAACACTTTCGGCAGAAGGCGCCGCTGTCCTGATGATAAGCCAGTTGAGATGGTGTGTGTGCTAAAGGGGTAACTTTGGGGTTTTTTCAACCTGGACTCTCTCTCTCTCTCTCTCTATCTCCGTCTCTCTCTCTCCCTCTCTCCCTCTCTCCTCTCTCTCCCTCTCTCTCTCTCTCTCCCTCTCTCTCTCTCTCTCTCTGCTCTCTCACTGTCTCTGTCTCTCTCTCTCCCTCTCCCTCCCTCTCTCTCTTTTTCTCTCTCTCTCCTCTCTCTCTCTCTCTCTCTCTCTCACTGTCTCTCTCTCTCCCTCTCTCTCTCTCTGTCTCTCTCTCTCTCTCTCCTATCTCTCTCTCTCTGAGGTTGAGGGTGTGTGAAGTGAGCTGTGTGGGGATTGTAGGTTTTTCTTACTTTTCTTTTTCATTTGTTGATATTTTCATTTACTTTTGTTTAGTTTAACGGTGTAGGTCACTTTATCTTTCATTTGTAGTACGTTTTGGTGTTTAGTTTTAGGTTTATTTGGGTGGTTTGTCTCCTGCCGGCGTCTCGCCGGTCGGCGTGTGCAGCCGCCATGGTGAATGGAGAGGGTTCTCCACGCTCACCAGGAAACATGGCATCAAGATCTGTCCTAGTTTCCCGTGCAGCGTGGAGGACATTAATCTAGCTGTGGGGAGAAGGTCGGGCACGAGTATTATGTCGGCCGCTCGGATGAACGGCGCCGTGGTCATCTTCCTGGACCGGGAGGACAAGGTGAACCAAGTTATCGGGCCGGGCATCACCGTGTGTGAAATGTTTGTTCAGGTGCTGCCGCTCACTCAACCAGCCACCAAGGTGGTCCTGTCAAAGCGTCCACCGTTCATCTCTGATGGCTTCCTCAGCAGAGAGTTGTCCAGACTCCGGGAAGATAGTCTCCCCGTTAGAAAAGATCCTGTCTGGATGTAAATCTCCGTTGCTGAAGCACGTGGTGTCTCACCGTAGACAGCTGTATATGATACTGAACCATCGGGACGAGGTTGAACCTCCGGTTCCATGTTAAAGTAGATGATTATGAATACGTGATTTTGCAACGTCATCAGGGATGAAATGTTTTGGTTGTGGAGGGTGGGCCACACGGTTAGGGGCCTGCCCGAGACGAGGTGATCCGAATCCCTCCCGGTCCGGGAGGGGGCAGCTAATGGCGGGAGTCCGCCCCCCGCTTCCCCGAAATTACCGGGGAGGGCGATCAGTGGAATTGACCGGGTGGTGGTAATGTAAATACGCCGGGTGTTGGGTATTGGATGTTATTTGGTGAGGTGAAGGTGTGGTGGAGATGAGGGTAGTTTTGGTGGGTGAGGGGAGAAGAAGCAGAAAAGAGAAAAACAAACGGCAG